>NC_135536.1:0-166584 GCF_045843805.1 Urocitellus parryii | reverse complement strand
CCAAAGAAGTCCCCCAATGAGCAGTTCCGTAGTCTGAAGGGCAGGGAAACAGCCCAATGAACATCACCGCAGAGGAGCCAATCAGCTAGATGTTGCTGGGGCCACTGTGAGCATCAGCCGGCAGCTGGAAGTTTGCTGGCAGCTGGAAGTTTGCTGGGGCCCCTTTGGCTGTGGCTCTCAACATCTCCCCCTCTCTGTTTAAACAACAAGCATGTGGCTTAGGGACCGTGCCTGCCTTAGGTTGTCCAATACTACATATGGTCCTTACCCGTCTTCGGATGAGCTGACCTCAGGGCGTCAGCCTCCTGTCTTAGGTTGGTACCATTGTAATTGGATCTTAACCGTCATTGACTACCGGTCCAGTATACAGCCACACCTGTGGAGAGGTACCAGAGGGGGGGTGAGGTTCTTTGCCTCACCTCTGTTGGCCCCCAAATAGCTGAACGATCATGACAAGCAGAAGGGAGGAAGATATACCAAGCCAATCGACAGCTCTTGTTGGAAAAATTGTACCACCGATGACATCATCAGCAAAAATACTCCAACACTACCACAAGTCGCTGCACCAACAGATAGTTCACAATGCATACAAGTGAGTTTACAATGCATACAAGTGACACATAGTTTAGGCAAGTTCTGTAAGCGGTTCAGTGATGGCTATTGCAGAAACTGTAGATTAGTTTTATCTTTGTCTTCACCGGCACAGGGATGAAGATAGGAATTCTGGCAATAATGGCTAAAGAAAACATTGTGTAACATTCCAGAAGGCACTAAAAGAAAACAATTTTCTTAACAATTTACATTATCTTCACCGGCACTGGGATGAAGATAGAAATTTTGGCAATAATGGTTAATATTAATAATTGTGTAACATTCTAGAAGGCACTAAAAGAAAACAATTTTCTTAACAATTTACATTATCTTGAAAAGAATTATTAAATATAATGAAAAGGATAGGTGAAAGTAAACAAACAGATCTGTTAACCTCCTTTTTTGTTTATATATTAAAATAATTCTTAACAGTTATTTACCCAATTTAAATTAAACCATTTAAATCACGTGAATAAAAAAAAATTTTTGGATCCATTTTTTTTATGAGCGCTCATCATATATGATATATGGACATACGTACATTCAAACATATAACACAAAACACAAGTGTGCACACATAATATAATACATACAACACATAACATAAAAGTAAAGGCCTTATAACTTTTTACAGGTGAAATCTCCATTGCAATGCTTAAAAACTCTATAGTAAAAAAAAAAAAAATAGAACTGATCAGCAAAACATTAACCTAGGTTTGTATGAGCTCAAAAAACAAAATAGAACTTCATGATATGGGAAAGGGCAATAATAAAACAGATATTGAAAAAAGCATCCTGGTTCTGTCGCAGATGTAAGGATAGCCAACTTGGAGTTTTGGATATCAGCTGTTATTGATTTGAGCCAAATCATCTTCTTTTTGGTCTGTAGAATTCGCTTTAGTTAATCTCTCTGGAATCCAAATTGGCTGCTGTTCTCCCTGTGGAAACACACAAACAGACCCCCGACTCCAGACAATCACTGGGTCAGGATTTTAGTTAATCTCTCCGGAATCCAAATTGAATGCTGTTCTTCCTGTGGAAACATATAAACAGGCCCCCGACTCCAGACAATCACTGGGTCAGGACCTTGGTTAATCTCTCTGGAATCCAAATCGGCTGCTGTTCTTCCTGTGGAAACACACAAACAGACCCCGGACTCCAGACAATTACTGGGTCAGGACCTTTCCATTGTCCTGTTAGAATATCTTTCCAAAGTACCTTGGGCTTAAGTACATTTTTTGGACACATATGCCTTTCTGCAGCACTAAGTCCTGATGAATCCAAATTTAAAAAGTTTAGAGTAAAAAGGGTTATTTTAAGTTTATCTTTGGGGAATATATACCCCTTCCCAATTCTGTCTTTTTGCTTTAATAAGTACATTTTAATAGTTTGATGAGCTCTTTCAACTATGCCTTGTCCCTGTGGATTGTATGGGATTCCTGTTATATGAGTAATGACAAATGATGAGCAAAATTGTTTAAAAGAAGTAGACGTATAACCAGGGGCATTATCTGTTTTTAACTGTTTTGGAATGCCCACAGTGGCAAAATTTTGTAAGCAATGAGCTATAACATCTTTAGTTTTTTCTCCGGCATGAAGGGAGCCCATCAAAAATCCAGAAGAAGTATCAACTGTAACATGCAAATATTTTAATTTTCCAAATTCTGGCAAGTGTGTGACGTCCATCTGCCAAATATGGTTAGGTATCAGTCCTCTAGGATTGACTCCAAGATTAACTTGTGGTAAAAAGGTCACACAATTTTGACATTGTTTTATTATATGTCTAGCTTGTTACTTAGTTATTTTAAAATGCTTTTGTAAAGTATTAGCATTGACATGGAACCTTTTATGAAAATTTATAGCTTCTTCTAGTATAGAGAAAATATGTATGTCATGTGTAGTTTTATCTGCTAAATCATTGCCCAAACTAAGGGCTCCAGGCAATCCTGTATGTGCCCTGATATGTCCTATAAAGAATGGATCTTTTCTGTCCCAGATTAACCTTTGTATAGTGGAAAACAAAGAGAAAACAGTAGAAGAAGGCGAAATCCTACCAGCATCTTCAAGGGATACTATAGCATTAACTATATACTGACTATCAGAAAATAAATTAAATATGGAATCTTTAAACATCAAAAAAGTTTGTAATACTGCATTAAGCTCTACCTTTTGAGCTGATTGTTTGGGTACTAAAAATGTAAAAGTTCGATCAGGTTAACTATTGCTGCTGTACCATTATTTGACCCATCAGTGAATATATTTGGAGCATTCATGATAGGTGTTTTTCTTGTCATTTTTGGATAAATTACAGGATGCAATGACCAAAAAGACAATAAAGGATTAGATAGTAAGTGGTTATCAAATGAAACATTAGATTTGCACATGATTATTGCCCAAGTATTTAACTCATTAGCTAATTCAACAATTTGATTCATAGTATATGGAGTAATAATTTTCTTAGGAGAAATTCCAAACACTACCTTTGCTGTTTTTATTCCTTTGAGTATTAATTGTCCTACAGCCTCAGGATACCTAGTAAGAATAGTGTTAGGAGAATAAGATAAATGTATCCATAATAATGGACCTTCTTGCCAAAATACTCCTATGGGAATATTTTTTGTTGATAGTACAATAAATAATAAAGGCAAACTTATATCAATTCTATCCAAATGCATATTTTCCATATATGTTTCAATGATTTTTAATGCCTTTCTTGCTTCAGGCGTCAACATTCGGGGTGAAGTTGGATCTGATGGACCTTTTAGGATATCAAATAAAGGTCCCAATTCTCCTGTTGGAATACCTAGATAAGGCCTTATCCAATTTATGTCTCCTAATAACTTTTGAAAGTCATTAAGTGATTTGAGTTGATCTACTCGTATTTGAATTTTTGGTGGATGGACCATGGTTGAGGATAATAGAACTCCCAAATAATTAATTGGAAAATTTAATTGTACTTTATCTATTGCTATCTCTAGATTATATTTTTTTAATAAGTTTGTAAGTGTGGCATAACATTCTAGCAATGTGTTTTTAGCTTTGTGTGCTAATAATATGTCATCCATATAGTGAAATATTTGTAGCTCAGGATTTTGATTTCTAAGTGGCTGGATTACTTTGTTAACATAAATTTGACACATAGTTGGGCTGTTAGCCATCCCTTGAGGGAGTACTTTCCATTCATATCTCTGATCAGGACCTTCATGATTTAGTGCAGGGATAGTAAATGCAAAACGTGGACTATCCTCAGGATGAATTGGAATTGAAAAAAAACAATCTTTAATATCTATAACTAAAACATACCAAGTTTTTGGCAAAGCAGACAACTGAGGAATCCCCGATTGAGCAGGTCCCATAATGACCATTTCATTATTAATGGCTCTTAAATCTTGCAATAATCTCCATTTACCAGATTTCATTTGATGACAAAAATGGGAGTCTTATGGGGAGATACAGAAGGTTGTATATGTCCTTCCACTAATTGTTGTTTGACCAGATCATGGGCTACTTGTATCTTTTCTTTAGTCAGGGGCCACTGAGGAACCCATACTGGTATTTCTGATTTCCATGTAATTTTTATTGTCTCAGTGGCCCTTTGTGAAAATCCAACCCATGTCTGTCTGTTCCTTGATTTATTTGTATTGGTGCTGCTATACCTTGTTCTTGTTTTTCTAATCTTTTTCCTTTCCTAAAACCTTGTCTAGCCATAATAGTGGGTGCATTTTGATTGATATTATTTGTTAATGTCAAACCTAATTGATCTAAGACATCTCGTCCCCATAAATTTACAGGAAGATGATCCAATACATATGGCTGTATAGTTCCTTCACATCCTTCAGAATCCTTCCAATCTAATACCATTGCACTTCTATCGGGATTAGTCGCCACTCCTAGGCCTCGAAGCATTTGAGTGGCTTGTTGTAATGGCCAATGTTTTGGCCATTCTTGACGAGAGATGATGCTAAGGTCTGCACCTGTATCCAGTAGCCCATTAAATTCATGTCCTTGAATATTTAGTTTTAGCATGGGGCGAGAATCTAAATTTAAAGAAAGCGTAGCCCAATCTACACCTGTGGAGCCTAATCCCTTGGAACCTCTTTCTACAGCATGACTGGAAAATTTATCATGTAGGCTTGGTATTATTAGTAACTGTGTATTCTATCTCCTGGTGAAATTACTGATATACCCTTTGGAGAACTGGCTATAATTTTTATTTCACCTTCATAATCGGGATCAATTACCCCAGGACTTATCAAAAGTCCTTTTAGAGTAGAAGAGCTGCGTCCCAATAATAAGCCTACTGTTCCTTTGGGAAGAGGTCCTTTCACCCCTGTGGGAATGATTTGAACTCCCATCTCTGGAGTTAGTACTGATCTGGCGGAGGCGCAGATGTCCAACCCTGCGCTCCCTCTGGTTTGTCTGATGAGGGATCTGATGTCCTGGGAACTACCCTGATGGGGTTGCTGGGGTTGCTGGTTTCCTCCAGTGCTCCGTATATTTGTGGTTTGGGGCCCCAGAGCATTGGGGCCCCCTGTCCATTTTTTGGCAACGGAGCCCGATGCCTTTGTCCACGATATTGTGGATAAACACCTTGTCCTTGTTCGTTTTTTGATAATGGAGTACCCTCTATGGTGGTTTGAGAACAGCATTCATTAGCCCAATATAATGGAGTACTCTCTATGGTGGTTTGAGAACGGCATTCATTAGCCCAATGTCTCCCTCTATGGCATCGTGGGCAAATACCCGGTATTCTACTCCTTTGATACCTAGTTTTGTTAAACCCTCCTCCTATGGGGCAATTCCTTTTAAAATGTCCTGTTTGTTCACAATTGTAGCATGTTCTTGGCCTGGAATCTAAAGCCTGTTTTACTGCAGCTGCCACAATTTGCCCTTGTTCATTAATGTCTCTGGCATCTAAAGCCTGTTTTACTGCAGCTGCCATGACTTGCTCTTGTTCATTAATGTCTCTACATAATTTAATATATGTGTTTAAATCTTCCTGTTTCCATGGTCTAATGATATCTCTGCACCAACTATTTGCTTGGTCATAAGCCAGTTGTTTTATTAATGGCATTGCTTGTTCTGTATTCCCCAAAACTATGGTAGCTGTTTGAATAAGCCTATCTACAAATTCAGCGTAAGGTTCACTAGCTCCTTGTATTATCTTAGATAATTGACCTTGTAAACCTCCATGTCCTTGTAAAGTCTTCCATGCCTTAAGTGCATCTACAGCAATTTGTAAGTATACACCAGGATCATATGCAAGTTGTTGCTGCCGATCCTCATAAGGTCCCTTTCCTAACAACATATCTAGATTTCTCTGAGGATAACCAGCTGCTGCATTTCGCCTAGCCGTCTCCTTGCAAAATTCCTCATTGGCAACCTTCCATAACAGGTATTGTCCTCCAGTTAGCACAGCTTTACAAATATTAGCCCAATCTGCTGGTGTCATGTTTAAGTTGGTAATGGATTCGACCAAGCTTACAGTGAAGGGTGCTTGAGGACCATAGGTTGTTACAGCCTCTTTTAGCTCCTTCACTGATTTGAAATTTAAACCCTGGTAAATTCGCTGCCCTCCTACCTCAAATACAGGGCATACTTGAGATCCTGTCTCAGGATCCCAACTATCAACTGCGGGGGTTGGGAGTCTCTTAGCATATGGAGGTGGTGCTGTTGATTGGACACTTATGCCCTCTGGTGATAGAATGCTGTTAGTAGCACTCTCCTGTAGAGGTGGTGCTGTTGGTTGGAGACTTTCGCTCTCTGATAGAAAGGTGTTATTAGCAGTCTCCTGTTGTAACTTTTCCCCTGATGGCTTTTTCTGCTCTAAACTTCCTTCCTCTGTCTCACTAGCTCGAAAGACCTTCTCTTGTACTTGAATCTTTTCCTCATTCTGACTAACTTGAGAGACCTCTTTTACTTGAATCAATATGTCTTCTCCTTCCTCTACCTTTGTCTGATCTGAAGGCTTTGGACTAAGCAAACTAGATACGTTCGTCCACAATGGCAATGTGCCAACTGGCAGAGTCCCTGGGTTGTTCTTTTCTATTCTTTTTAAGTCCTCTCCATGATGGTTCCATTGTGATATATCTAACAACTCCTCCTTAAAAAGCCATGGGCTATATTTTTGTATTATATCAACGTATGCCCTGACTGCTCTTGATTTTATTGGGAAGCCTCCTTGCTCTAACAATTTACTTAACACTCTTTTGGTTTGTTTTTTACTAATTGCTGATCCCGTATTTCTACTATAATACAACCCAGCAAGATAACACCAAACCAAACCGAGACAGAATGAAATAAAGTTGGAACAACACAAAATCATTATTGCCTTTCTATCCTCCTGACATGTCCATCCGTCCTTTCTCCCTATCTGTTCCTCACACGCAAATAGTTTTTCCTCAGTTGTGAGCGGTTTTTCTTCTGTCTCACTCATCTCCAGGGACTGAAATGTCCATCCGACCTTTCTCCCTATCTGTTCCTCAGATGTGAGCGGTTTTCCTTCCGTCTCACTCATCTCCAGGGACAAGCAACTTAAAACAAAAATGAAGCAAAACAAAAGAGGAAACTTAGAATGGCTACCCATCCTCTCGCCCTGCCCTCAGGGGCAAGCAGTTTACTTACCCTCAGTCGCTCCCCGTGTGAGCCACCAAATGCCGCAGTCTGGCTGGGCACAATTCAGGAGCCACTTGTCAAAAGAAACTACCTTTATTTTTAGAACTACAAACGCCAAGCAAAACAGCTCCAAAGGAAAAAACCCTCAGAGCCCAACTGCCACCACCGGCTTCCACAAGCCTCTCCCCACACAAACCACTCCACCTCCCCCCATCCTCCTGCTCTTGAGGCCGATTGGCTGGGTTGCATGGGCGGAGCCAAAGAAGTCCCCCAATGAGCAGTTCCGTAGTCTGAAGGGCAGGGAAACAGCCCAATGAACATCACCGCAGAGGAGCCAATCAGCTAGATGTTGCTGGGGCCACTGTGAGCCAATCATCAGCTGGCAGTCTGAAGGGCAGGGAAACAGCCCAATGAACATCACCACAGAGGAGCCAATCAGCTAGATGTTGCTGGGGCCACTGTGAGCATCAGCCGGCAGCTGGAAGTTTGCTGGCAGCTGGAAGTTTGCTGGGGCCCCTTTGGCTGTGGCTCTCAACACTACCACTTGAGCCACATCCCCAGCCCCTAATGTGTAATTTTATATACAAATATTAGAAAAGTTTTCAGTTAGGCTTCAATTAAAGTATCATAAAAAGCAAAATATGCCATCTTTTAAAAGTGGAATAATTTGTCTACATTTAGAAATTGCACAAGAATTGTTTCTATTATGAATTTAAAATAGATTATCAGCTAGGAAAGAGACATAAGAGGGTTCAAAGTATGGAAATATGTTTTAATAAAGAAAGAAGAAAACAGAAGTGTTTCTGGATAAGAAAGTCTTTTATGTATTTTGTTAAAAGTTTTAGAATGTTTAAGTACATGGTACAAGATTTGTGGAGGGTAAATATAGAAATGTTTGTGCTACAAATTTGGCTACTATTAGCACAATCATTTAAAGTTATTTAAGGCTTTTTTTCCTAAGGTCAAATATTGATGTTTAATCCTTTACATGTTAAACTAATTAGGATTTAATTTTTTGTTGTAGTTAAGGGCATGTTCCAGTCAATATATTTCAAGCATATATTCTTTATAAAAAAGTTTTAAAATTTATTTTAATTAGTTATACATGATAGGAGAATGCACTTTGATATGTAATGGAGTATAATTTCTCATTCTACTCTTTGTACATCATGTAGAATCCCACCTGTTGTTTTGCTATATAATTACACAGGGTAATAATGTGAGATTTGTTCTATCCTTGCTATCCCTTTAACCTCCCCTTCTTATCCTCCCCTCTACCTAATCTAATGTAACTCTATTTTCCCTAGCCTCCCACCCTTATTGTGAATTGGCATCTACATATCAAAGAAAGTATTTGGCTTTTGGATTTTTGGGATTGCTATTTTTTGCTTAGAATGGTATATTCCAGCTCCATCTATTTATGGGAAAATGCCATAATTTCTCTCTCTCTCTCTCTCTCTCTCTCTCTCTCTCTCTCTCTCTCACACACACACACACACACACACACACGTGTGTGTGTGTGTGTGTATATATATATATATATATATATATATAAAATTTTAAACATTTATTCATCTGTTTTAGAGCACCTAGGTTTGTTCCATAATTTAGCTATTATGAGTTGAAGTTGTATAAATATTGATGTGACTGCATCAGTGTACTATGCTGATTTTAAGTTCTTTGAGTATAAACCAAGGAGAGGGATAGTTGGATCAAATTGTGGTTCCATTCCAAGTTTTATGAGGAATTTACACAATTCTTTCCAGAGTGATTGCATCAATTTGCATTCCCACCAGCAATTTGTGAGTGTAAAGTTTTCCCCATATTCTTGCTAACAACTATTGTTGTTTATATTCTTAGTATTTGCCATTCTAATTGGGGTGAGATAGAATCTTCAACATCTTAGAAGGTATACATGATAAACTCAAGGCCAACATAATTCTAAATTGGTAAAAATTACAAACATTCTGTCTAATAACTGGAACAAGACAAAGGAGCCCTCTTTCCTCACTCTATTCAACTTTATCCTTGAAAATCTAGCCATGGCAGTTAGGCAGGGGAAAGAAATTAAAGGTATATGGAGAGGAAAAGAAAAACACAAACTATCACTATTTGCCCATGATATGATTCTGTATTTAGAAGATCCAAAAAACTCCAACAGAAAATGTCTAGAATTCATAAATGAATTCGGCAAAGTAGCAGGTTATAAAATCATCACCCATAAATAAAATGTATTCACCTTAACAAGACCCCTAAAGAGTAAGAAATAAAATCAGGAGTAAACAAGTGGGATGGATTCAAGCTAAAAGGCTTCCTCTCAGCAAAGGAAACAATCAAGAACATGAAGAGAGAGCCTACAGAATGGGAGAAAACATTTACCACATTCACCTCAAAGCACTTATCTCCAGGATACATAAAGAACTAAAAATACTTAACACAGAGAAATCAAATAACCAAATAAACAAATAGGCTAAGGAACTGATCAGAGCCCTACAGATCCCAAGTCCATGGGATGCTCCTGGGTGTTGGAGGACACCCCCAGGCTGAAGGGGGTCAGGACTCTCCATTCCTGATTTTCAGGTTCATTCCACAGGTAGGGGTCCCACCTGGGTCCAGTTGTAGGCCGTGTTATCAGGTCCCAGGGGGTCATGCAGGTGCTGTTGCAATATGTTCAGAAGGGGACACCAAAGGCTAAGTGGGGGAGGTGGATGGAGAGGAACCTCTACAGTCTTGGCTGAGGCTGGAGAGTCCAAGGATGATTGTGGATGGTGGGGAGGGGAGAGTATGAGTGCAAGTACTATAGGATCAACTGTGAACCTCATGAAGGTGTAGGAGGTTAATGAAGCACCTGGGCTGGCTGGGTAAATAGCTCAGTCATGTGATTGATGTGTCCCCCTCTTCCCAGGTGGGTGAAAGTTGCCTCACCTGGTGACAGTTGCTGGGAGGGGGCAGGGGTTCTTCATGAAGTTTCCCCTGTCCCTGATTCAGGTTCTAGGGCAAGAACACTGGCCCATGTTGGGTCCCTATGGTCTTCACAGGAGCACACATGCTCTTAGCTTTTTCTCTTGGGAGGTGGGGTTGCCCTCCCCCAAACCACCCTTTGTGTAGGAGCCCAAGTCCCCATGCCTAAAAACCTGATCTGATAGTGGCCTCCAGGTCTTTGGGCTTTCCTATACCCAGGGACCAGTGACCACCTGAAAACCATTCTTGGAGCTGTCCTGACCTCCCATGCCCCTTGGCATCCCCACTTTCCCACACTGCTTTGCAAGTGATGGCCTTCAATGAGGCCACCCTGAGGAAAGCTGCTTTTAACAGGGGCTGACAAGTCAAAAGGAGGGCTGTTTGCTGTGGTTGTTACTCATCTCTTTTGCTGTCAGGCAAAATAAAACAGACCAAGATAAAACCAGTCTTTTTCTTTTTTTTTTTTTGGTTTAATTAAACTACAAAAAGGTAGTATAGGGGAAGTCATGATGCCATTTAGTGGCCCCTGACAAGTAGGATTCCATGTGGTCTTTTTGGCATCTGTAGGAGACTAATACCAGTATAAAAGAAAGAATAATCATCAAGGTACTAGGAGCAAAGGAAAACATAGGGGAATTACATGGCCCATGGAAATGGACAACATCAAAGCAAAAGAGTATATTCAAAAGGGAAGAGAAATACTTCATCTCCCCAAATTGATAGAGTGAGCATTCATGGTCCTGGACACAGGAACTCGGAGGAAGTGCTGCACACCCAGCATAGGGGCCACAGGTATCTGGCTACAATTAGTTGGGGTGGTGTTATGGAAACAACTGGGAAATACCCAGTGTGTGGTCCCTAATTTCCCAGAAGTACACTTTGAGTGGAATTCAGGGCCTTGATTATAGGACTTAAAAATTCCCTTGTAGGGCTGGTAGAATAGCTCTGTGGTAAAGTACATGTTTACCATGTTCAAAGCCCTGGATTCAAACCCCAGTACCACTCAAAACCAACCAACCAAAAAACAGAAACCCTTTTCTCTTCCAGAATACCCAGTCTGGGGAGAATCACCTCCACTTCACAGGAATCCCTGCTTGGATGTCTCCTCAGTCATTGGAAATATTCATCCTACATAACTTGAAAAAAACCTCCTTTAAAAAAAATCAATGCATGCCCCAATATGAGCTAGAGGATTCAGGCCAATGGCTTCTGAATGAAATCCAAAATTTTAATATCATCCTGTAACTAGACCTCTTTTGCAGGAGATGAAGGTGTGCTCAGAAGTCCTCTACATCCAAACCTTCATGTCCCTATATGCAAACACATTTCTACACAATGACAAGATCCCATATGGGGCCCTAAGGCAAATTCACCAAATCTCAATGTCCTGGATGACCATTATGAAACCATCTTCTTGTTTCTCAGGGGGAACAATGATGACAACCTCATTCATCTCTTGGGGTCAGTATTTCTTATTCAATAGTCTTTTGCCTTTCAGGCTCAAAATGACAGCTTTCTTTACTGCTTAGCTTTCTGTCAGATATCTGTCTCTCCAAGGCTTGCATCTGGAATGTAAGCTGCATAGGTGATTGTCCAAAACTGGTTTGGGTTCAGAGGGATTAAGGTGTCACTTTTAAATTCAAGCTGCTCTGGGATCAAAATGGCTGTTTTATCTTGTACATTGTGATTCTGCTCTCAAGTTTCTACTAAAACATTATTGCATATGGAGGAAAAATGGAAAGGTCTTACATGCATGAGACCTCTTTGCCTGGAAAATTTAACCTGCTGATTTCCTGGTGTATACATTCTTTCAATATAAAAAATGACTCTAATTTGATCACAAATTACATTCTGGTCTGATGAAAATGGTACACATGCTCCTTCACTAGAGTAATTATGGCCATGTAATTTTTTCCCTTACAACTTATGGTTTTTTTCCAGCTCATTGTTTGTAGTGAATTCACATTTGAATCTTGCACATCCAAATTAAAATATTTTGTTCTGTTCAGTCTTGTTTTAGCTGACCATAGTTTTCTCCTTCTTCCTGTTTTTTTTTCCTGCTGTCTTTACTCAGAGGTCACTTACTCAAGAAAAAGTTCAAAAAATTCTTATTTTCTATTGGTTTTATGTATTTTATGCACACTTGTGTATTGTATGTGTGTCTATGTGTCTTTGTCTATATATTGTTAACAAGTAAACAAAATTGGCCTGTAGATAAATGAGCATTCATAAATTAAAATTTTATAAAAGGGAATGTATCTAAATATATTTTAGTTCATGTGATTCAAACCTCCAAGAAAATGTGTTCAATTTAAATTTTTTAAACAGGTAGGAGTAAATATTATGTCTTTACAATTACCCACAAGGTTTCTGAGGTGGTCAGGCAAATAATAGAGTGTTGGTTTCTATAAAACACTTGAAGTATAATATCTATTGATTTTAGGATTTTTCTTCAGCAGGGAAAGGATGGCTAATACTGGTAACTATACCTGTCTGATACCTTGGATTTTACAGTTAAAAATGAGTAAATTCAATTCAACATAAGTGGTATTAATCTTCATAAATGTGTTAGAGGAAAGCTCTTATTAATTTGTAAAGTTAGGGTGCTAATACATTAACTGCTAAATGTAAAATCAAGTATTCTTGAGTTCTGAAAATTCAATAAGGTAATATATATTTTTACTTATTGAGTGTGTTTTTATAAATTGGTAAATAAAAGAGAGTTTAAAATTGCTTTGTTCCTGGATCTTCACTAAAAGCAAGTTTAGTTAAAATTCTTACAGAGAACACACACTGAGCCCGGATTGGCTGAATTCAAGCTCCCTGATTAGAGCAGATGTAGTTTTGAAGGGTGTATGTGGTTGGTGGCCCATTACTCCCTCGCTCTTTCCCCTTCTGGGTGCCATGAAGGAGGATTCTCTGCTCTACCCTTCTACCATGATGGCCAATTTCCCAAAGCAATGGGGCCACCCAATTATGGACAGAAACATGATAATGCGAGCCAAAATAAATCTTTGTTTCTTTAAGTTGATTTTTCTCATGTATTTTTTTCACAATTGAGGAGAATTGGAATATTGGCACCTGTTCCAGATATCTTACTTGCATGGTGTTTTTTTCCAGTGTGAATCTTTTTGTTTTTGAAGAAAAATCAGGGAAAACTGGATAATTCTCATATTCCTCACATTCACAGGGCTTCTTTCCATGATAAGAAATCCAGGCAAAGGAGAGAAAAAGAAAATATCACACATTCAGTTTTGTATACCAGAGTGAATAAAATGGTGTTGAAGGCAACTGAGAGCACTCAATAACTTACCAATTATTGTTTACACTCAAAGAGGTTTTTTTCTCATGTGAGCCCTTTCATGACACTCAAGATGACTGGAAGTATCAGATCATTTACAACATTTTTTCCCTACATTCAATGGTTTTCTCCAGCACAATGTTTTTCATATTTAAGAGGAAGCTCCAATAATGGGAGGCATTTCCCATTGTTTTTATCAATGTGCTTCTCTCCTGTATAAGTTGTTAGATGTTTTCTATGCATAACTTTGAGTGAAGGCTTTGCCACTCTGTTCACAATCATGTGAGTTGTTTTATGCTTTTGAAGGAAAGAGGGCCAACACCAGGCTTTTCCACATCATTTGCATTCATTGGCCTTCTTTCCATTGTGAGTTTGTTCATGTGCATGAAGGTGACCAGACTTAGTGAAGGATTTACCACACTGTTTACATTCATAGGGCTTCTCCCTGATGTGAGTTATTCAATGTACTGCAAGGTAAAAACTGTAAACAATTTCTCACACTGTTTACATTAATAAGTTTTCTCTCCAGTTTGAGTAATTTTATGTAAGTGAAGGTGAACAGAAATAGTGAAGGCTTTCCCACAATCTTTACATTAATCGGGCTTCTCTATGATATGAATTGGTTCAAGTGATTGAAGGGAACTGGATGTAGCAAAGGCATTGCCACACTGGTTGCACGGTATTTGAAGATAATCAGAACTAATGAGGGCATTCTCAATACTGCTAACTTACATAGGACTTTTTCCAATAAGTATTTTCTCCTGTTTTCAAATGGAACAGAAGTAAGCAAAGGATTTTTCACATAGCTTACATTCATAGAATTTTAATCCAGTATGAGATGGTTAATGTTTTTGAAAACTCCTGGAACAACTGAACCCTTTTCCACATATACATTTATAAGGTTCTAGTCTGCTTTATAACTTGCTTTTGAATACTTGTGAGAGGAATGAAGGATTTTCTGTACTGTTGAAGTTCATATGTCTTCCCACCACACTTCTAATTTTCATCTGGTTTGTAAGCAGATTGAAATATAATGTGCTTATTAAGAAATAATAGAGCCTGGTGTGGTGGTCCAATCCTCAGATTCCTCTATGGAGTTTTTGTTCTGATCTTTAATGTTCTGATCCCTCTGTTTACTTCCAACAGAAGTTCTGTCTTCTATAGCAGCAAAGTCTCTCACTCCTTACTTGATTCACAATTCCAGAGGTAAACTGATCAATCCAGACAACAGGTGGCATTGAGAGGCTTTCAGGTGTGGGTGGCTATGCTAGGGATAGATGGGTGTAGTGGATACACCAGGTATTCAGGTGAAGCCCATTTTGTGCCTTCTGGGGAGTCCTGACATCCTTCCTATGGATATCATAGCACCGTTTTGGGGCTCCAGGGTGACTGCTGTTCTTTCTAGGGACATCTGGTTTCTGAGCTTGTCGGGGCCTCAGGCTATGTAGAGTCCTTGCGGATCTCAAGAAGAGGACCACTCTAAGTATACAAGTCTTTAAATTATGAAGATTAGGAGAGCAATTTACCAAGCTGGTGTTCTTTAAACTAAAGTTGTCTGTAGCAGTAATCTTTTTCAGAATTATGTAGAAATAACAAACTTAGATATGGATTTATTTATGTCAGTTAATATTTTGTAATTGTATAAAATAATATGTCATAAACAAGTCATATGTGGATATACAAGGTGGCAGAATAGAGGTGGTCACCTTCTTGGCTACTTTGTAGTGTGAAACCAAGAATGCAGACAGGCAGCTTCTCTGTAAGGTGGAAGAACAAGTAAAGGGGAGATTTGCTGGAACCTAAAACTGGACATTAAAAGCAACTGGGGTCATAGGAGGTTGGATATACTAAAATAAGGAATAAATCTCCAGCAGTGCAGCCACTGCATCAAGGGTACCAGAAGCACCAGCCAGAGTGGGCCCTCCATGAGCATAGCAGAAGGATAAGGGAATTAAAGAAATCTGAAGTTTTGGGAGACCAAAGAAAGTGCCCAACAAACCTGAAGTATTCACCCCAAGATATCCATGTGTGGGGAAAGAAACTTCAATGTCTCCAGGTGGCATGCAGAGGACAAAGGAAGGAAACATTTTGCAGCTGTGGTGTGGGGTCCAGCAATTGAGGTAGCTGATTCCTGGAAAACCTGAGTTTTTCCCAAAATACAGACCCAGTAAATACACACTGTATGACATAGAGTGTGCTTAAGTGACCAGAAGAAAATCAAACATAGAGAGATATTTACATAGGGGACTACTGGTGACAGAAACCAACCCAGCTCTACCTCTTCTCCTTGAATCCATATGCTTGCAAGACTGGCGGGGAGACACATCTGGCTAGAAACTCAGAAGGTCAGGGGTTGGAGAAATTGTTTGGAGACTAAAGCCAAGACCAGGTAATGCAGGGTCTGCAGGTGACATAGGGGACTAAGAATTGGCTCCCCCATCACATGAGTGGAACCCAGGGGAGATCCCTGGGGTAATGTCTTCCAGTGGATCATTTTAAGTACTGCCACTGGAGGTACACTGATTTCAAATCTCCATACCAATTAGCAAAGAACATGGAGCTCACCTAAGTCTAAATCCTGCCTGGAGAAACTTCACCTATGGAATTAATTCTCTCACTCCAGCAATCCAAAGGAGATTCCATATAAAACTGCTGAGAAGAGAAGCTGAGAATATTTTGAACCCCACCAGAAAAAATTCTTTAACTTTTCACAAAGATTTTTTCTTTTTTTCTTCTTTATTAAAATTCTTTTTCACTATTTAATTGTGACCTTAATAATACATGGACATTTAAAGAGTTTCTTATTTTTTTTCTTCTTCTCCTCTCTACCATTTTTAAAGTCAGTTATTTTACATACATTATTTTTTGTTACAGAGGATATTTGATTAGTATATTTAGTTTGTTGTGTGTTCTTTTATTTTTAATTTTAAAGTTGTTTTCTTTATATATATATATATATATATATATATATATTTATTCCACCTCCCTGTTTCCTTTGATTCTTTTTCTTTCTTCTAACAGTCAATCTGTATTGTTCTATCACTCTTCATTTTATCTTACCTACTCCTTCCTCATAATCATCACAGCCTAAATCACTTTCATTCCCTCTCCATCCAAAGGGTTTGTAAACCCTTTGAAAACTTGTTTTTATTGTAGGCAATAACTGATCATGTTATTTCTCTTTATTGTGTCAATTAACACGGTAGATGTCACACCAGTATCTGGTTTAATGCTGTATATTTTTGCATTGGCTATTGTTATTATTTATCACACTTTAAAAAGTGATGTTATGGAAGTATTCAGGGACACTATAAATCCACAGGATAGAAACTCTACTGCCTCATATTTATAGTGTTACATGAGTAGACAGAAAAACAACATGAAAAAGCAAGGGAATAAATCATCCAAAACAAACCAAGATACTCCAATAACAGTATCCACTGAGATTACAGTGGAAAAAATGTCAGAGAAGAAGTTTAGAATGTAAATAGTTAAACTGATCTGTGGAATAAAGGATGATATAAAGAATGATATCAAAAGAAAAAGAAAACAAAGGAATTGTAAGATCATTTCAATACCAAGGCAGAGATTCTCGGGGAAAGAATGAGCAAAAATCCTTGAAATGAAGGAAACAATAAACCAAATTGAAAGTTCATTGGAAAGCATCACTAACACACTAGACCAGTTGGAGGACAGAACCCCAGACAATAAAGATAAAATACATAATCCTGAAGATGGAATTGACCATGGAGAGAACATGTTAAGAAATTCTGAGCAGAACATTGAGAATTATGGGATAACATGAAAAGACCAAATTTAATATTTATCAGGAGACATGAAAGAGTAGAGATACAAACCAAGGGAATGAACAATCTTTTAAATGACTTAATATCAGAATATTTCCCAAAGTTAAAGAATAAAATGAAAAATTGTATATGAGAGGCTTGAAGGACTCCAAATGTTCTAAATGATAACAGACTCACATCAGGGCACATTATAATGAAAATGCCTAGCATACAGAATCAGGACAGATTTTTAAAGGCTAAGAGAAAAATATCAGATTACTGATTTCTCAAACCAGACCCTAAAGCAAAGAGGTCCTGGTATAAGTACAAGCTCTGAAAGAAAATGGATGCAAAACAAGAAACTTATATCCATCAAAATTGAACTTCAGATTTGAACATGAAATTAAAAAACTTTCATGCTAAACAAAAGTGAAAAGAATTCACAAATAGAAAGCCTGCACTACAGATTGTTCTCAACAAACTATTCCATGAATAGAAATTGGAAAAAAGTGAAAACCAACAAAGAGAGAAACTACATTAAGAGACTAGCCAATCAGAGACAAACTAATTGAAATTAAAAAATAGAAATAAATCATGATGACTGAGATTCCAAATCATATCTTTTTTTTTTTTTTTTTTTTTTTTTATTGGTCGTTCATAACATTACATAGTTCATAATACATCATATTACACAGTTTGATTCACGTGGATTATGAACTCCCCCTTTTACCCCATATACAAATTGCTGTATCATATCAGTTTCCCTTCCATTGCTTGACATATTGCCTTTCTAGTGTCTGATGTATTCTGCTGTCTGTCCTATTCTCTACTGTCCCCCCTCCCCTCCCCTCCCCTCCCCTCCCCTTTTCTTTCTCTACCCCTTCTACTGTAAATCATTTCTTCCATTTGTATTATCTTGTCTTGCCCCTCCTTTCCTCTTATATGACATTTTGTATAACCCTGAGGATCGCCTTCCATTTCCATGCAATTTCCCTTCTCACTCCCTTTCCCTCCCACCTCTCATCCCTGTTTAATGTAAATCTTCTTCTCAAGCTCTTCGTCCCTACCCTGTCCTTGTTTACTCCCCTTATATCAAAGGAGTCATTTGGTATTTGTTTTTTAAAGATTGACTAGCTTCACTTAGCATAATCTGCTCTAATGCCATCCATTTTCCTCCAAATTCTATGATTTTGTCATTTTTTAATGCAGAATAATACTCCATAGTATATAAATGCCACATTTTTTTTATCCATTCATCTATTGAAGGGCATCTAGGCTGGTTCCACAGTCTTGCTATCGTGAATTGAGCTGCTATGAACATCGATGTAGCAGTGTCCCTGTAGCATGCTCTTGTTAGGGCTTTAGGGAATAGACCGAGAAGGGGAATAGCTGGGTCAAATGGTGGTTCCATTCCCAGCTTTCCGAGAAATCTCCATACTGCTTTCCAAATTGGCTGCACCAATTTGCAGTCCCACCAGCAATGAACAAGAGTGCCCTTTTCCCCACATCCTCTCCAGCACTTATTGTTGTTTGACTTCCTAATGGCTGCCAGTCTTACTGGAGTGAGATGGTATCTTAGGGTAGTTTTGATTTGCATTTCTCTGACTGCTAGCGATGGTGAGCATTTTTTCATGTACTTGTTGATTGATTGTATGTCCTCCTCTGAGAAGTGTCTATTCAGGTCCTTGGCCCATTTATTGATTGGGTTATTTGTTATCTTATTGTCTAATTTTTTGAGTTCTTTGTATATTCTGGTTATTAGGGCTCTATCTGAAGTGTGTGGAGTAAAGATTTGTTCCCAGGATGTAGGCTCCCTGTTTATCTCTCTTATTGTTTCTTTTGCTGAGAAAAAACTTTTTAGTTTGAGTAAGTCCCATTTGTTGATTCTATTTGTTAACTCTAGCGCTATGGGTGTCCTATTGAGGAATTTGGAGCCCGACCCCACAGCATGTAGGTCGTAGCCAACTTTTTCTTCTATCAGATGCCATGTCTCTGATTTAATATCAAGCTCCTTGATCCATTTTGAGTTAACTTTTGTGCACGGGGAGAGATAGGGATTCAGATTCATTTTGGTGCAAATGGATTTCCAGTTTTCCCAGCACCATTTGTTGAAGATGCTATCTTTCCTCCATTGCATGCTTTTAGCCCCTTTATCAAAAATAAGATAGTTGTAGTTTTGTGGATTGGTTACTGTGTCCTCTATTCTGTACCATTGGTCCACCCGCCTGTTTTGGTACCAGTACCATGCTGTTTTTGTTACTATTGCTCTGTAGTATAGTTTGAAGTCTGGTATCGCTATACCGCCTGATTCACACTTCCTGCTTAGTATTGTTTTTGCTATTCTGGGTCTTTTATTATTCCATATGAATTTCATGATTCTTTTATCGATTTCTGCAAGATATGCTGTTGGGATTTTGATTGGCATTGCATTGAACTTATATAGGACTTTTGGTAATATCGCCATTTTGATGATGTTAGTTCTGCCTATCCATGAGCAGGGTATATTTTTCCATCTTCTAAGGTCTTCTTCTATATCTTTCTTTAGGGTTCTGTAATTTTCATTGTATAAATCTTTCACCTCTTTTGTTAGGTTGATTCCCAAGTATTTTATTTTTTGGGGGGATATTGTGAATGGAGTAGTTGTCCTCATTTCCGTTTCGGAGGATTTGTTGCTGATATACAGGAATGCCTTTGATTTATGCGTGTTGATCTTATATCCTGCCACTTTGCTGAATTCATTTATTAGCTCTAATAGCTTCTTTGTAGACCCTTTTGGGTCTGCTAGGTATAGAATCATATCATCTGCAAATAGTGATAATTTAAGTTCTTCTTTTCCTATTTTTATGCCTTTAATTTCTTTCGTCTGCCTTATTGCTCTGGCCAGTGTTTCGAGGACTATGTTGAACAGAAGTGGTGAGAGAGGGCATCCCTGTCTTGTACCAGATCTTAGAGGGAATGCCTTCAATTTTTCTCCATTCAGAATGATGCTGGCCTGTGGCTTATCATAGATTGCTTTTACAATGTTGAGGTATGATCCAGTTATCCCTAATTTTTCTAGAGTTTTGAACATAAAGGGATGCTGTACTTTGTCGAATGCTTTTTCTGCATCTATCGAGATGATCATATGGTTCTTATTTTTAAGTCTATTGATGTGGTGGATAACATTTATTGATTTCCGTATATTGAACCAACCTTGCATACCAGGGATGAATCCTACTTGATCATGGTGTATAATTTTTTTGATATGTATTTGAATCCGATTCGCCAGAATTTTATTGAGGATTTTTGCATCAAGGTTCATTAGAGATATTGGTCTGTAGTTTTCTTTCTTTGAAGTGTCTTTGTCTGGTTTCGGAATCAGGGTGATGTTGGCCTCGTAGAATGAATTTGGAAGTTCTCCCTCTTTTTCTATTTCCTGAAATAGCTTGAAAAGTATTGGTGTTAGTTCCTCTTTAAAGGTTTTGTAAAACTCTGCTGTATACCCGTCCGGTCCTGGGCTTTTCTTAGTTGGTAGTCTTTTGATGGTTTCTTCTATTTCCTCTATTGTTATTGGTCTGTTTAGGTTGTCTATATCCTCCTGGCTCAATCTGGGCAGATCGTAAGACTCAAGGAATTTATCTATGCCTTCACTATCTTCTATTTTATTGGAGTATAAGGATTCAAAGTAATTTCTGATTATCTTCTGTATTTCTGTAGTGTCTGTTGTGATATTGCCTTTTTCATCCCGTATGCTAGTAATTTGGGTTCTCTCTCTTCTTCTCTTCGTTAGCATGGCTAAGGGTCTGTCAATTTTATTTATTTTTTCAAAGAACCAGCTTTTAGTTTTGTCAATTTTTTCAATTGTTTCTTTTGTTTCAAATTCATTAATTTCAGCTCTGATTTTAATTATTTCTTGCCTTCTACTTCTTTTGCTGTTGTTTTGCTCTTCTTTTTCTAGGATTTTGAGATGAAGTATGAGATCATTTATTTGTTGGTTTTTTCTTTTTTTGAGGAATGAACTCCAAGCAATGAATTTTCCTCTTAGAACTGCTTTCAATGTGTCCCAAAGATTCCGATATGTTGTGTCTGTGTTTTCATTTAACTCTAGGAATTTTTTAATTTCCTCCTTGATGTCTTCTAATACCCATTGATCACTCAGCAACCTATTGTTCATTCTCCAGGTGGTGCTTGATTTTTCCTTTCTTCTTTTATCATTGATTTTCAGTTTCATTCCATTATGATCAGACAAGATGCATGGTATTATCTCTACCTCTTTGTATTGTCTAAGAGTTGCCCTGTGACATAGTATATGGTCTATTTTTGAGAAGGTTCCATGTGCTGCTGAGAAAAAAGTGTAGCTACTTGATGTTGGGTGGTATAGTCTATATATGTCAATTAAGTCTAGGTTGTTAATTGTGTTATTGAGTTCTATAGTTTCCTTATTTAACTTTTGTTTGGAAGATCTGTCCAGTGGTGAGAGAGGTGTGTTGAAGTCTCCCATGATTACTGTATGGTGGTCTATTAGACTCTTGAACTTGAGAAGAGTTTGCTTGATGAACACGGCTGCACCATTATTTGGGGCATATATATTTATGATTGTTATGTCTTGTTGGTGTATGGTTCCCTTGAGCAGTATGAAGTGTCCTTCTTTATCCCTTTTGATTAGCTTTGGCTTGAAATCTATTTTATTAGATATGAGTATGGACACTCCTGCTTGTTTCCGTGGTCCATATGAGTGATATGATTTTTCCCAACCTTTCACCTTCAGTCTATGTACATCTTTTCCTATCAAATGCGTCTCCTGTAGACAGCATATTGTTGGGTCTTGTTTTGTGATCCATTCTACTAGCCTGTGTCTCTTAATTGGTGAGTTTAAGCCATTAACATTTAGGGTTATTATTGAGATATGGTTTGTTCTTCTATCCATATTTGTTTATTGATGTTACTAAACCTGATTTGTTATCCTCTTTGACTACTTTCCCCCCTTTACTGTCCAACCTCCCATTGTTGGTTATCAATGTTATTTTCCATTTCCTCTTCCTGTAATGTTTTGCCAAGGATTTTTTGAAGAGATGGTTTTCTAGCTGCGAATTCTTTTAACTTTTGTTTATCATGGAAGGTTTTAATTTCATCTTCTAACCTGAAGCTTAATTTCGCCGGATACACGATTCTTGATTGGAATCCATTTTCTTTAAGCGTTTGAAATATGTTATTCCAGGATCTTCTAGCTTTTAGAGTCTGCGTTGAGAGATCAGCTGTTATCCTGATTGGTTTACCCCTAAATGTAATCTGCTTCCTTTCCCTTGTAGCTTTTAAAATTCTCTCCTTATTCTGTATGTTGGACATCTTCATTATAATGTGTCTAGGTGTGGATCTCTTATGATTTTGCACATTCGGCGTCCTGTAGGCTTCTAGGATTTGGGATTCTGTCTCATTCTTCAAGTCTGGGAAGTTTTCTTGTATTATTTCACTGAATAGATTGCTTAATCCTTTGGTTTGGAGCTCTGTGCCTTCCTGTATCCCAATGACTCTTAAGTTTGGTCTTTTGATATTATCCCATAGCTCTTGAATGTGCTGCTCATGGTTTCTTAGTAGACTTGCTGAGCTATCTATGTTCTTTTCAAGTTGAAATACTCTGTCTTCATTGTCTGATGTTCTATCTTCTAAGTGATCCACTCTGCTGGTAGTATTCTCAATTGAGTTTTTAAGTTGGTTTATTGTTTCCTGCATTTCTAGTATTTCTATTTGTTTGTTTTTTATTACCTCTATCTCCCTGTGAAATTGATCTTTTACCTCCTGGATTTGTTTGTCGATGTGATCTTTCATTGTCTGATTTTGCTGTCTCATGTCTTCCTTGAGACTCCAGATCATCTGAAGCATGTATGTCCTGAGCTCTCTATCTGACATTCCATCTGTTGCAGCTATTACCTCTTCTAAAGTTGAGTTGACCTGCATTGCCTGTGGTCCTTTCTTTCCTTGTCGTTTCATACCGCTGGCGTTTCTTTCTGCTTGGTGAAATTGTTGTGTCTTTGATATTTTCCCTCTATTTATTTATATTGCTCTTGTATAGTTGGAAAATCACTCTTGCAGGGCAGGTAGTGGTTGTGATCCTCCTCCAATTAGTGTGAACCATCTACCATGCTGGCAGGCCCTAGGTCTGCTTTGCTGGTCGGTCAAAGGTCCACCTACTCAGCAGGCGCCAGGGGCACCTGTGTCACTCCGTAGGTTGCTGGGCCTAACCTCCTGATGGGTTGCAGGTTCGCCTCGTTTGCAGGCTCTGGGGGAGGGGCCGATTCCACCCCTCAGCAGGCTTTGGGCCCGCTCTGCTGTTGTTCACAGTCCCCCGCCTACCTGCAGACACTGGGGGAGGGGACGGGCCTAGCCCTCAGCCGTCCACCGGACCTGTCCTAGTGGGTCCGGTCCGCGTTCCCTGCAGGCGCGTGTATCTGCTGTCTCTTGGCTGGTTGCTGGGCCTGACCCGCCCGCCCTAGGCTTGCAGGTTCGCCTCGCTTGCAGGCACTGGGGGAGGGGCCGGTTCCGCCCCTCAGCAGGCTTTGGGGCCGCTCTGCTTTTGTTCACAGTCCCCCGCCTACCTGCAGACACTGGGGGAGGGGACGGGCCTAGCCCTCAGCCGTCCACCGGACCTGTCCTAGTGGGTCCAGTCCGCGTTCCCTGCAGGCGCGTGTATCTGCTGTCACTTGGCTGGTTGCTGGGCCTGACCCGCCCGCCCGTGGCTTGCAGGGTCGCCTCGCTTGCAGGCACTGGGGGAGGGGCCGGTTCCACCCCTCAGCAGGCTTTGGGCCCGCTCTGCTTTTGTTCACAGTCCCCCGCCTACCTGCAGACACTCGGGGAGGGGACGGGCCTTGCCCTCAGCTGTCCACCAGACCTGTCCTAGTGGGTCCGGTCCGCGTTCCCCGCAGGCGCGTGTATCTGCTGTCTCTTGGCTGGTTGCTGGGCCTGACCCGCCCGCCCGTGGCTTGCAGGTTCGCCTCGCTTGCAGGCACTGGGGGAGGGGCCGGTTCCGCCCCTCAGTAGGCTTTGGGGCCGCTCTGCTGTTGTTCCCAGTCCCCCGCCTACCTGCAGACACTGGGGGAGGGGACGGGCCTTTCCCTCAGCTGTCCACCGGACCTGTCCTAGTGGGTCCGGTCTGTGTTCCCCGCAGGCACGTGTATCTGCTGTCTCTTGGCTGGTTGCTGGGCCTGACCCGCCCGCCCGTGGCTTGCAGGTTCGCCTCGCTTGCAGGCACTGGGGGAGGGGCCGGTTCCGCCCCTCAGTAGGCTTTGGGGCCGCTCTGCTGTTGTTCCCAGTCCCCCGCCTACCTGCAGACACTGGGGGAGGGGACGGGCCTAGCCCTCAGCCGTCCACCGGACCTGTCCTAGTGGGTCCAGTCCGCGTTCCCTGCAGGCGCGTGTATCTGCTGTCACTTGGCTGGTTGCTGGGCCTGACCCGCCCGCCCGTGGCTTGCAGGGTCGCCTCGCTTGCAGGCACTAGGGGAGGGGCCGGTTCCGCCCCTCAGCAGGCTTTGGGGCCGCTCTGCTTTTGTTCACAGTCCCCCGCCTACCTGCAGACACTGGGGGAGGGGACGGGCCTTGCCCTCAGCTGTCCACCGGACCTGTCCTAGTGGGTCCAGTCCGCGTTCCCCGCAGGCGCGTGTATCTGCTGTCTCTCGGCTGGTTGCTGGGCCTGACCCGCCCGCCCGTGGCTTGCAGGGTCGCCTCGCTTGCAGGCACTGGGGGAGGGGCCGGTTCCGCCCCTCAGCAGGCTTTGGGGCCGCTCTGCTTTTGTTCACAGTCCCCCGCCTACCTGCAGACACTGGGGGAGGGGACGGGCCTTGCCCTCAGCTGTCCACCGGACCTGTCCTAGTGGGTCCGGTCTGTGTTCCCCGCAGGCACGTGTATCTGCTGTCTCTTGGCTGGTTGCTGGGCCTGACCCGCCCGCCCGTGGCTTGCAGGTTCGCCTCGCTTGCAGGCACTGGGGGAGGGGCCGGTTCCGCCCCTCAGTAGGCTTTGGGGCCGCTCTGCTGTTGTTCCCAGTCCCCCGCCTACCTGCAGACACTGGGGGAGGGGACGGGCCTAGCCCTCAGCCGTCCACCGGACCTGTCCTAGTGGGTCCAGTCCGCGTTCCCTGCAGGCGCGTGTATCTGCTGTCACTTGGCTGGTTGCTGGGCCTGACCCGCCCGCCCGTGGCTTGCAGGGTCGCCTCGCTTGCAGGCACTAGGGGAGGGGCCGGTTCCGCCCCTCAGCAGGCTTTGGGGCCGCTCTGCTTTTGTTCACAGTCCCCCGCCTACCTGCAGACACTGGGGGAGGGGACGGGCCTTGCCCTCAGCTGTCCACCGGACCTGTCCTAGTGGGTCCAGTCCGCGTTCCCCGCAGGCGCGTGTATCTGCTGTCTCTCGGCTGGTTGCTGGGCCTGACCCGCCCGCCCGTGGCTTGCAGGGCCCAAATCATATCTTAATGATATCCTTAAATATCAATGGCCCACATTCATCAAGAGAAAGACATGGACTGGCAGATTGGATTCAAAACAAGATCCAACAATATGCTGTCTCTAAGAGACTCATCTCATGGATAAAAACATCCACAGACTGATGGTGAAAGTATGGGAAAAAACTTTCACTCACATGGATCATATAAACGAGTAGGAGTTCTATGCTAATATCAGATAAAGTGGACATCAAGCCAAAGTCAATCAGAAAGGACAAAGGAGGACATTTTTTACAGCTTAAGAGAATTATATATCAACAAGACATAACAGTTGTATATATTTATGCCCCAAACAATTGAGCATCTACACACATCAAATAAATCCTTCTCAATTTCAAGAATCAAATAGACCACAGCACAATAATACTGGCTGAATTTAACCTACCTGTCTCACTACTGTATATATCCTCCAAACAAAAACTAAACAAAGAAACTACAGAACTAAGTAATACAATTTGAAAAGTCTGGTCTATTTAAGGGTTGGCATTGTGAAATATCAAAACATTTTGCCACTTTTCCACAGAAAAGGATTAGGAGCTCTCTTAGTTTTTTGATTCATGTTTCAGATGTAATGTTGTATGATGATAACTGATATTCATAAAATTGTATTAGGAAATTGCATATTAGAACTTTGTAAAATGATATTTAAAAAAGAGGCAAAGATCCAACATGGCGGCCGGCGAGGAAGCAGCGATTCCAATGTCTCCACTTTAACGGGATCAGAAAGACCCATTGGAACAGCCGCAGCCTTCCTACGGAGGAACGTCTAGCAAAATTCCCTTAAAAGGAGAGCAGCCGAGAACTGGTAGGTTTATTGGAAGTGACAGTTTGTCCCAGAGATGTGGATCTTGGCTGGCCACGCGGGCACAGAGGTCCAGTCCTGCAGCCATCAGCCGCTCCTGCAAGCCGCTCTCCCAGGAGGCCCATCTCTCTCTCAGTGAGCGGCTGCCCCACCCGCCTGGCTCTTAACCACGTGGCCGCAGCTACCCAGCTCCACAGGTGGCTCCACGGCGGGTGCAGGAGTTTAGTCCCGCAGCCAGCACCCGCTTCTGCAAGCGGCCAGCACCTGGAGCTGCGTGGCCCGCCCTGCCTGAACCGGCAGGTGGCCTCCACCATGCGGGCTCTCACAGGAGGCCCATCTCTCCCTCTGTGAGCAGCTGCCCCATCCGCCTGGCTCTTGACCACGTGGCCACAGCTACCCGGCTCTACAGGCGGCTCCATGGTGGGTGCAGAAGTCCAGTCCCTCAGCCAGCACTCGCTTCTGTAAGCGGCCGGCACCCAGAGCTGCTCAGCCCGCCCCACCCGAACCGGCAGGCGGCCTCCGCCATCCGGGCTCTCACAAGAGATCTGGCTCTTGCTCTGCGAGCGGCCGCCACACCCGCCCGGCTCTTAACCACACGGCAGTATGAAAAGACAAGGAAAGAAAGGACCACAAGCAATGCAGGTCAACTCAACTTTAGAAGAGGCAATAGCTGCATCAGATGGAATGTCAGATAAAGAGTTCAGGATATACATGCTTCAGATGATCTGGAGTCTCAAGGAAGACATGAAACAGCAAAATCAGACAATGAAAGATCACATTGACAAGGAACTACATAAACAAATACAGGAAGCAAAAGATCAATTACACAGGGAGATAGAGGTAATAAAAAACAAACAAATAGAAATCCTAGAAATGCAGGAAGCAATAAACCAACTTAAAAACTCAATTGAGAATACTACCAGCAGAGTAGATCACTTAGAAGATAGAACATCAGACAATGAAGACAAAGTATTTCAACTTGAAAATAACATAGACAGCTCAGCAAGTCTGCTAAGAAACCATGAGCAGAACTTCCAAGAATTATGGGATAATATTAAAAGACCAAACTTAAGAGTCATTGGGATACAGGAAGGCACAGAGCTCCAAACCAAAGGAATAAAAAATCTATTCAATGAAATAATATGAGAAAACTTCCCAGACTTGAGGAATGAGACAGAATCCCAAATCCTAGAAGCCTACAGGACGCCGAATGTGCAAAATCATAAGAGATCCACACCTAGACACATTATAATGAAGATGTCCAACATACAGAATAAGGAGAGAATTTTAAAATCTACAAGAGAAAGGAAGCAGATTACATTTACTGGTAAACCAATCAGGATAACAGCTGATCTCTCAACACAGACTCTGAAAGCTAGAAGATCCTGGATAACATATTTCAAACACTGAAAGAAAATGGGTTCCAACCAAGAATTGTGTATCCGGCAAAATTAAGCTTCAGGATGGAAGATGAAATTAAAACCTTCCACGATAAACAAAAGTTAAATGAATTCGCAGCTAGAAAACCTTCTCTTCAAAAAATCCTTGGCAAAACATTACAGGAAGAGGAAGTGGAAAATAACATTGAAAACCAACATTGGGAGGTAGGACAGTAAAGGGGGGAAAGTAATCAAAGAGGAAAACAAATCAGGTTTAGTAACATTAATATACAAATATGGCTGGAAGAACAAACCATATCTCAATAATAACCCTAAATGTTAATGGCTTAAACTCACCAATTAAGAGACACAGACTAGTTGAATGGATCACAAAACAAGACCCAACAATATGCTGCCTACAGGAGACGCATTTGATAGGAAAAGATATACATAGACTGAAGGTGAAAGGTTGGGAAAAATCATACCACTCATATGGACTGCGGAAACAAGCAGGAGTGTCCATACTCATATCTAATAAAATAGATTTCAAGCCAAAGTTAATCAAAAGGGATAAAGAGGGACACTACATACTGCTCAAGGGAACCATACACCAACAAGACATAACAATCATAAATATATATGCCCCAAATAATCGTGCAGCTATGCTCATCAAGCAAACGCTTCTCAAGTTCAAGAGTCTAATAGACGACCATACAATAATCATGGGAGATTTCAACACACCTCTCTCACCACTGGACAGATCTTCCAAACAAAAGTTAAACAAGGAAACTATAGAACTCAATAACACAATCAACAACCTAGACTTAATTGACATATATAGAATATACCACCCAACATCAAGTAGTTACACTTTTTTCTCAGCAGCACATGGATCCTTCTCAAAAATAGATCATATATTATGTCACAGGGCAACTCTTAGACAATATAAAGGAGTAGAGATAATACCATGCATCTTGTCTGATCATAATGGAATGAAACTGAAAATCAATGATAAAAGAAGGAAGGAAAAATCAGGCATCACTTGGAGAATGAACAATAGGTTACTGAATGATCAATGGGTTTTAGAAGACATCAAGGAGGAAATTAAAAACTTCTTAGAGTTAAACGAAAACACAGACACAACATACCGGAATCTATGGGACACATTGAAAGCAGTTCTAAGAGGAAAATTTATTGCTTGGAGTTCATTCCTTAAAAAAAGAAAAAACCAACAAATAAATGATCTCATACTTCATCTCAAAATCCTAGAAAAAGAAGAGCAAAACAACAGCAAAAGAAGTAGAAGGCAAGAAATAATTAAAATCAGAGCTGAAATTAATGAAATCGAAACAAAAGAAACAATTGAAAAAATTGACAAAACTAAAAGTTGGTTCTTTGAAAAAATAAATAAAATCTACAGACCCTTAGCCATGCTAATGAAGAGAAGAAGAGAGAGAACCCAAATTACTAGCATACGGGATGAAAAAGGCAATATCACAACAGACACTTCAGAAATACAGAAGATAATCAGAAATTATTTTGAATCCTTATACTCCAATAAAATAGAAGATAGTGAAGGCATAGATAAATTTCTTAAGTCATATGATCTGCCCAGATTGAGTCAGGAGGATATAGACAACCTAAACAGACCAATAACAATAGAGGAAATAGAAGAAACCATCAAAAGACTACCAACTAAGAAAAGCCCAGGACCGGATGGGCATACAGCAGAGTTTTACAAAATCTTTAAAGAGGAACTAACACCAATACTTTTCAAGCTATTTCAGGAAATAGAAAAAGAGGGAGAAATTCCAAATACATTCTACGAGGCCAACATCACCCTGATGCCTAAACCAGACAAAGACACTTCAAAGAAAGAAAACTAGAGACCAATATCTCTAATGAACCTAGATGCAAAAATCCTCAATAAAATTCTGGTGAATTGTATTCAAAAACATATCAAAAAAATTATACACCATGATCAAGTAGGATTCATCCCTGGGATGCAAGCCTGGTTCAATATACGGAAATCAATAAATGTTATTCACCACATCAATAGACTTAAAAATAAGAACCATATGATCATCTCAATAGATGCAGAAAAAGCATTCGACAAAGTACAGCATCCCTTTATGTTCAAAACTCTAGAAAAATTAGGGATAACAGGATCATACCTCAACATTGTAAAAGCAATCTATGATAAGCCACAGGCCAGCATCATTCTGAATGGAGAAAAATTGAAGGCATTCCCTCTAAGATCTGGTACAAGACAGGGATGCCCTCTCTCACCACTTCTGTTCAACATAGTCCTCGAAACACTGGCCAGAGCAATTAGACAGACAAAAGAAATTAAAGGCATAAAAATAGGAAAAGAAGAACTTAAATATCACTATTTGCAGATGACATGATTATATACCTAGCAGACCCAAGAGGGTCTACAAAGCAACTATTAGAGCTAATAAATGAATTCAGCAAAGTGTCAGGATATAAAATCAACACGCATAAATCAAATGCATTCCTGTATATCAGCGACAAATCCTCTGAAACAGAAATGAGGACAACTACTCCATTCACAATATCCCCCCCAAAATAAAATACTTGGGAATCAACCTAACAAAAGAGGTGAAAGATTTATACAATGAAAATTACAGAACCCTAAAGAAAGATATAGAAGAAGACCTTAGAAGATGGAAAAATATACCCTGTTCATGGATAGGAAGAACTAACATCATCAAAATGGCGATATTACCAAAAGTTCTCTATAAGTTCAATGCAATGCCAATCAAAATCCCAACAGCATTTCTTGTAGAAATAGATAAAACAATCATGAAATTCATATGGAATAATAAAAGACCCAGAATAGCAAAAACAATGCTAAGCAGGAAGAGCGAATCAGGCGGTATAGCGATACCAGACTTCAAATTATACTACAGAGCAATAGTAACAAAAACAGCGTGGTACTGGTACCAGAACAGGCGGGTGGACCAATGGTACAGAATAGAGGACACAGTAACCAATCCACAAAACTACAACTATCTTATATTTGATAAAGGGGCTAAAAGCATGCAATGGAGGAAGGATAGCATCTTCAACCAATGGTGCTGGGAAAACTGGAAATCCATTTGCATCAAAATGAAACTGAATCCTTTTCTCTCACCATGCACAAAAGTTAACTCAAAATGGATCAAGGAGCTTGATATTAAATCAGAGACACGGCGTCTGATAGAATAAAAAGTTGGCTATGATCTACATACTGTGGGGTTGGGCTCCAAATTCCTCAATAGGACACCCATAGCGCAAGAGTTAACAACTAGAATCAACAAATGGGACTTACTCAAACTAAAAAGTTTTTTCTCAGCAAAAGAAACAATAAGAGAGATAAACAGGCAGCCTACATCCTGGGAACAAATCTTTACTCCACACACTTCAGATAGAGCCCTATATCCAGAGTATACAAAGAACTCAAAAAAATTAGACAATAAGATAACAAATAACCCAATCAACAAATGGGCCAAAGACCTGAACAGACACTTCTCAGAGGAGGACATACAATCAATCAATATGTACATGAAAAAATGCTCACCATTGCTAGCAGTCAGAGAAATGCAAATCAAAACTACCCTAAGATACCATCTCACTCCAGTAAGATTGGCAGCCATCATGAAGTCCAACAATAAGTGCTGGAGAGGATGCGTGGAAAAGGGTACACGTGTTCATTGTTGGTGGGACTGCAAATTGGTGCAGTCAATTTGGAAAGCAGTATGGAGATTTCTTGGAAAGCTGGGAATGGAACCACCATTTGACCCAGCTATTCCCCTTCTTGGTCTATTCCCTAAAGACCTAATAAGAGCATGCTACAGGGACACTGCTACATGGATGTTCATAGCAGCACAATTCATAATAGCAAGATTGTGGAACCAACCTAGATGCCCTTCAATAGATGAATGGATAAAAAAATGTGGCATTTATACACAATGGAGTATTACTCTGCATTAAGAAACAACAAAATCATAGAATTTGGAGGGAAATGGATGGCATTAGAGCAGATTATGCTAAGTGAAGCTAGCCAATCCTTAAAAAACAAATGCCAAATGACTTCTTTGATATAAGGGGTGTAACTAAGGACAGAGTAGGGACGAAGAGCAGGAGAAGAAGATTAACATTAAATAAGGATGAGAGGTTGGAGGGAAAGGGAGAGAGAAGGGAAATTGCAGGGAAAGGGAAGGTGATCCTCAGGGTTATACAAAATTACACACAAGAGGAAGTGAGGGGTAAGGGAAGAATAATACAAGTGGAATAAATGTTTTACAGTAGAGGGTGTCGAGAGAGAAGAGGGGAGGGGAGGGGAGGGGAGGGGGGATAGTAGAGGATAGGATAGAGAGCAGAATTCATCAGACACTAGAATGGCAATGTGTAAATCAATGGAAATGTAATTGATGTAACTGATGTGATTCAGCAATCTGTATACGGGGTAAAAATGGAAGTTCATAACCCTTTTGAATCAAATTGTGAAATATGATATATCAAGAAAGATGTAATGTTTTGAATGACCAACAATAAAAAATAAAAAATAAATAAAAAAGAGGCAAAGATCAATTTCAGAAATAAAACATTTACTTAAGATTTGTCAAGAGTCCTGCTTCACCTGAGTTAAGACTATACCTCTTATCTTACTCCATGTTAGAATGTTTCCAATATAATATAGAATTAAATTTATTTAAAGTTACGTTGAAAAAATAGATTTCTTATTGTCATAAAGATGACTGTTATCTATAAATAAACAGAGGATAAAATATAATATAGTTATATAGAGGCTAAAATATAAACAAAGTTGTAATATATAACTAAGGAAAGAGTTGGGATTTTAAAAATCATGTTTCTTGGTTCATAGGTATTATACAATCTGAATTTGTTTTGTCTTTTATTAATTCCATTTTAGAATTTTCCTTGTAAATTCTAAATTTGTTTTTTGTCAGGGCTATGTAGAACAACAACTTCTATGGCAGCTGGAGTTAATTTAAGAAAATAGGGCTTTTTCTTATCTATCCTATATTCTACATATCTGATTTTCAGTACTAATACTGACCCCAAATAAATGGAAAGGGTAAGTAACTGTAAATTTACTGACATTAAATTTAAAACCCAGTACTTTTACTTTAATATTGGTGAAGCAGGTCTCCTAGACATTTAAAACCAAAATTTAGAGACTAAAGTTAATAAAATAAAAAAGAACTAAGGAAAAATAGACAATATTTGGCATTTACCCTCTCCAGGAGAGTTACAACCAAAGCACAGCTGTACATTGGCATTTAAAAGGAAAGACTGTTTTTCTTTTGTCTGTTCATTGTTACTTTGATATTTCATGATCATTTATTCATATTTATATTTGTCTTTCTGTCTCTAGCATTTTTATACCTTTATTTCATTTATTTATTTCTATGTGGTGCTGAAGATTGAATCCAGTGCCTCACATGTAATAGGCAAGTGCTGTACCACTAAGCTACAATCATAGCCCATTTCTAGCATTTTTGAAGACAGTTACTGTTCATGGGTCAGTATTTTGAGAACTAAGATATTTGAGTAGCATGTTTATGTTTTGTTTTGTACTATTTTATTTTTAATTTTTAAATTTTTAATATATAATATGTACTAAAAACTGTATATTCTTCTTGATTCTCTTTTTTCTCCAGCTAACAGTCAATTTCTCTTGTTCTCTCTTTCACTCTTCCTTCAAATTGTTACTTCTGTCTTGTCTTCTCATCCCTCAAAACCATCACATTTTATATCAATTCTGTTTTCTCCATGTCCAACATTCAAAACTGTAAACCCTATTGAAAACTTATTGTTTTTATTGTAGGCAATAACTGATCATATAATTTCTATTTGTTTTGTCAATTAACATTTCAGATGTCATAGCAGTAACTACTTGGTTTAATGATGTCTTTTGTTTCCATTGTTTTTTGTAATCATTTGTCTTCCTATAAACAGAGGTACTGGACACATTCACAGACACTATAATTCAACAGGGTAGAAACTCTAATGCCTCAGGTTCATAATGTTACATGGGTAGACACACAAACAGTATGAAAAAGTAAGAATACAAATTGCCCCAGACAAATCAATATATCCCAACAACAAAATTTATCAACATCAAGGTGAAAGAAATGTCAGAGAAGGAATTCACAATTCACATAGTTAAACTGATCCATGAGGTAAAGGATGATAAAGAAGTGAAATCAGAGACAAAATATAGGAAGTGAACAATCACTTCAATAAAGAGATAGAGATTCTGAACAAAACCTGCAGAAATTCTCAAAATGAAGAAATAAAAATAAACTAAATAAAATGTCAATGGAAAACATTATCAACAGAGTATATCACTTTTAAAATAGAGTTATATAAATATAATGTGGAAAATAAAGTTTACTGTGGAGACAAGATGTTAAGAAACCATGAACAGAATTTCCAAGAAATATGGGATAACCTGAAAAGATGACATCTACTATTTATCAAGGGAAATGAAGGCTTAGAGTTACTAATGAAAGAATGCATATCTCTTTAATAAATTTATATCAGAAAATTTCCCAATATAACTAATGAATTAGAAAACAAAATACAGGAGGTTGAAGAACTCAAATTATACAAAATCAGAACAGACATTATTATAAAAATGTCTAGCATACAGAGTAAGGATAGAAATTTGAAGGCTGTCAGAGAAAAATGAATGGTGACATTAAGAGGGAAATCAATCCTGTTCTCAGTTGATTTCTCAAAGCTATGAGGTCTTCAAAGAATATATACCACACTCTGTAAAAAGGGATAGCTGGCAGGAATGTTATACCCAGCAAAATTAAGCTTGAAATAAAAGCTTTCCATGATAAATAATACTTAAAAGAATTTTCAACTAGAAATCCTGCACTGCATGTCATACTCAATAAGATATTTTATGAAGAAAAAAGAAAAGAAAAGTGAAAAACAGCAGAGGGAGGAACTACACTAAAAGAAAAGTCAATCAAAGGAGAAGTAATACAAATTGAAAATCAGAAAAAAGTCATAGTGACAGGAAATAAAAATCATTTCTCAATAATAATATTGAGTGTAAGTGGCCTAAATTCAATCAAAAGACATACACTGGCAGACTAGATTAAAAAATAAGAACCAACAATATGCTATTTCCAGTAGATTTACCTAATAGGCAAAGATATACATAGACTAATACTAAAATGATGGAAAAAATATATCATGCACAGGGATCTCATAAAGAAGTGTGGTTTCTCTTCTCATATATGATAAAGTGGATTTTAATTCAAAATTACTCAGAAAGTAGAAAAAAAGGCTGTTTCATAGTACTTAAGGAAATTATCCATCAACAAGACATAAAAATCTTAAATATTTGTGCCCCTTAAATATTTATCTAGTAATTTGATTTTTCTCTCTCTTTTCATTTATTTATCTAAGAATTTATCAATTTTATTTATTTTTTCCAAATAACAAACTTTGTGTATCATTGATTTTATGGATTATTTTTGTTTCAATTTTACATATTTCAGCTCTGATTTTAATCATTTCCTATCTAATGAAAGGAATGCACAGTCACTTTAACAAAGAGATAGAGATTTTGAACAAAACCTCAGTAAAGTATTTTCTTAGTAAAATATTGCCCCATCAAAATGGAGCATATATATATATATATATATATATATATATATATATATATGCCCATCAAACAAACCCTTCTTAATTTCATGAATCAAATAGACCATGACACAACAATACTGGGTGACGTAAATCACATTTTTTTCACCACTGGAAAAATCTTCCAAACAAAATCTAAATATGCTATAGAATAAAAAATACAATGAATGTTTTAGACTTAACAGACATACATAGAAAATTTGATCCCATTAATGGCTGAATATATTTTCCCTTCACCAGTACATGGATCCTTCTCTATAATGGACTATATCTTAGGTCACAAGCAACTTGTTCAAACACAAAAAATAGAGATAATACCTTGCATTTTATCAAATTATAATGGATTGCAATTAGAAATCAATGCAAAAGTAAAAATAAAAACTACCCTGACTGCTGAAGAGTGAACAATATGGTATTAAATTATCAATGGATAGCAAAAGAAATCAGGCAAAAAATTAAAAAACTTGGAGGTAAATGAGAATAGTGATACTACATATCAAAATTTCTGGGACCCTACGAAGCAGTATGAAGAGGAAAGTTCATTTAATTGAACTCATTAATTAAAATAAAGGAAAGTGAAAAAATAAATAACCTAAAACTACATCTCCAGATTGAATTCCTAGGAAAAAGAACAAGTCAACATAAAAACAGGAGAAGACAGGAAATAATTAAAATCAGAGCTGAAATATGTCTAATTGAAACAAAAATCATCCATAAAATCAATGATACACAGTTTGGTCTTTGAAAAAAATAAATAAAATTGATAAATCCTTAGACAAATAAATGAAAAGAGAGAGAAAACTCAAATTACTAGATTTGTGATGAAAAAAGGAAACATCAGCATGAATACTACTGAAATACAGATGATAACCAGGAACCATTTTGAAAATTTGTACTCTATAAAAATAGAAAACCTTAATGAGATCAATAGATTTCTAGAGACATATGACCTCCCAAATTGAAACATGATGACACAAAAAATTTAAACATTATCAATTTCAAGCAATGAATTTGAGGATGCCATTAGAAGCCTACCACAAAGAAAAAGTCAAGGTCCAGATGGATTCTCACCCAAATTTGACTAGAATTTTAAAGAAGCATGAACACCAATCCTTCTCAAATTATTCTATAAAAGATAAAAGTAGGGAGCCTTCCCAAACTCATTTCATGAAGGTAGTATCACCCTGATACCAATACCAGGCAAAGTAACATCAAAGAAAGAAAACTTCATACCAATATCACTGATGAACTTTGATGCAAATATTCTCAATAAAATATTGGCAAAATGCATACATACATTAGTGCACCATGATCAACTGGGTTCATCCCAGGGATACAATATTGGTTCAACATGTGGAAATCAATAATCATAATTCATCCCATCAATAGACTTAAGATAAGAATCACCTTATTTTCTTGATAGATGCAGAAAAGTCATTTGGCCAAATTCAGAATCCATTCATGTTTAAAACATTAGAAAAATTGCAATAGTAGGAACATACATCAATATTATAAAAACTAAATATGCTATACCCAAGGCCTACATAATTCTTAATGGAGAAAAAAAGAGTGGAAAGACATGGATGCACTCTTTCACCACTCCTATTCAATAAAATCCCAGAGACTCTAGTTAGAACAATTAGACAAAAAAGAAATTAAAATGATATTAATAGGAAATTAACTCAGACTATCCCTATTTGCTTATGATATTATTCTATATTTAAAAGACCTAAAAACTCTACAAGAAAGCTTCTAGAACTCATAAGTGAATTCAGGCAAAATAGCACAATATAAAATCAACACCAATAAATCAACTGTTTTCGTACACACAAATGAGGAAAGAGAAATCAGGAAATCTCTTCTTTTCACAGGAGCCTCAAAAGACAATTTAACAAAAAAAGTAAAACCTGTACAATGAATTCTACAAACACTAAAAAAAATTTTGAAGAAGGTTTCAGAAATTGGAAAGACCTCCTATGTTCTTGGATAGACTTCTCATGTTCTTGGATAGGCGGAATAAATATTGGCAAAATGGTCATACTACCAAAAGTGCTATACAGATTTAATGAAATCCTATTAAAATTTTATTCACATTCTTCATATAAATAGAAAATGCAGTCATGAAACTTATTTGGAAACACAAGAGGCCCAGAATCACCAAATCAATCATTAATGAGAAAAGTGAAGCAAGGGATACCACAGTACTAGACCTTGAATTATACTACAGAGCTTTAATAACAAAAAATGGCATGGTATTGGCATTAGACCAGATACTTTTCAGCTACTAAAAGGAAAAGTAGGCACAACTCTCCATCATGTTGGCTCAAGAACCAACTTCTACAGCAATGTTACTAAAACACAAGAAATAAAATCAAAAATTAATAAATGGGATGGCTTAAAACAAAAGCTTCCCACCACAAAGGAAACAATCAATAAGGCAAGGAGAAATCCTGCAGAAGGGGAGAAAATCTTTATCATGTACACCTCAGATAGAATATTAATTCCAGGATATATAAAGAAGCAAAAAACACCAAAAAGAAAAAACAACCTATTAAATAAATGGGAAAAGGAACTGAATGGACACTTCACAGAAGAAGAAATATGATTTCTCAAGAAATACATGAATAAATGTTCAATATCTCTAGCAATTAGAGAAATGCAAATCAAAAGTACACTGAGATTTCTCTTTTTAAAAATATTTATTTTTTAGTTGTATTTGGACACAATACTTTTATTTTATTTATGGTATGTGGTGCTGAGGATCAAACCAAGGGCCTTGCATGTGCTAGGAGAACACTCTACCACTGAGCCACAACCCCAGCCCTACACTGAGATTTCATCTAACTTCAATCAGAATGGCAATTATCAAGAATACAAGTAACACTCAATGTTGGCAAGGCTGTGGGGGCAAAGATATAATCATAACTTGTTGGTGGGGCTACAAATTATTGCAAATACTCTGGAAAACAGTATGGAGATTTCTCAGAACACTTGGAATGGAACCACTATTTGACCCAGTTATCCCACTCCTTGGCATATACTTAAAGGATGTAAAATCAGCATACTTTAATAACACAGACACATCAATGCTCATAGAAGCTCAATTCATAATAGCTAAGCTATGGAACCAACCTATGTGCCCTTCAACAGATGAATGAATAAAGAAAATGTGGGGAGATCCAACATGGCGGCGGGCATGGAGAGATCAAGTCTCTGACCTCTTCAGCTGCATGGGCATAGGGAGTCGTAAACCATCTAAATGCTGTTTGCTCAGGATCACTAGGTAATGCTGAGCTGACATGGATCTGGTGTGAACAGTCTGGGCCTCTCAGAATACACACTGAGCCCGGATTGGCTGAATTCAAGCTCCCGTTCACCTGCTTCTTGCAGACAAACTGCTGTGACTCAGCACTAAATGATCCCGCTGAAACAACTGGTCAGCCCTTCTGAACCTACGGAGGTTAATGCCAACCAAGCCTTCATAGGCAGTGGCCACAGGATTGAAATGGAGCTTGGGAGAGCCAGTCAGGACCCACCTGTTGCATTGGTCACCCGGCAAAGGGAATGAACTGTCACCATTTGCATGGGATACCACCATGGCAGAGAACTGATGTCACCAGAATGCGACGGAGGAGATAACTTCATTGAAACCAGCGGCGCCAGGTGTGTAACCCCCTAGCCTTCCCTCTCCACACAGCAGGGAAACCTTAAGGGCCCCTCCCAGCTCTCCCATGAGAGCGATAGCCAGACCGAGGGAATCAGGAGTGGCAGGGGACACGCAGCACAGAACTCCCAGCAGTGCTGACAACTGAGGTCTCTTGCACCAGCTACTGGGGGCGTGGTTACCAGAGGGCAAGCAAAGTTCGCTGAGGGTTCTCAGCCCCAAGCTCTACAAACTTAGGGTCTGAGGAAATGGCAAACATTGAGAGTGTGCCCAGTCATTCATGAAAATAGGGCTCCCGGGAGCAGCAGACCTGGCGTGTAGCCAGTATTGTGGTGAGGGTCACCGGTGAGAGGGGCCTGGCTAGAGGAAAAGTGGGGAAGTGACTAGACACAAGAGAAGGCCCTAGGCACTCAAGATTGGAGACCCACCCAATCTGGCAGGAGGAGCTGCTGCACAGTGATTGGTTCCCACATACTTCGAGGAGAAGCTTGGCCTGGTGGGCACAGCTTCACCTACTGGAAGAGAAGTTAATCAAACTCTAAGACTGCATTTATTAAGTTTTTTTAAATTTGGGTTTTTTTATTTTCATTTTTTTGTTGTTTTTTTAATTTTTTAAAAAATTTTATTATTATTTTTTAAATTTTAATTTTTTAAATTATTTTTTAAAATTTTTTTCTTTTTTCTTTTCTATTTTTTCTTTTGTCTTTTCAAATTTCTTATTCCCTGTTCCTTGAATTCTGCCTGCTTAATCTCATTCTCTTTAGTAACTTCTTCCCTACCCTTCTAATACCTTTCCTCCCAATCATCAAATAAATTTATAGGAGTAAACAGTAACTCATCAGTCAAGCAGAACAAGAAGTAACATGAGCAGCATGAAAAAGCAAGGAAGACAAGGAGTACAAACAATGCAGGACAGCCTAAATATTCAGGCGGACCTAGAGGCATCAGAAAAATGGTCAAATAAAGAACTCAAGGAATACCTTAGACAGATGGAATGGAATCTTAAAGAGGATATGAGACAGCAAGTTCAAACAGTGAAAGAACACATTGAAAATGAATTACATAAACAGATAAAAGAAGAAAATAAGCATCTTTATCAGGACATAGAGATTATAAAAAAATCAAACAATAATTCTAGAAATGAAGGAAACTATAAACCAAATTAAAAACTCAAGTGAAAGTATCACTAACAGAGTGGAGCAAGTAGAAGCCAGAACGTAAGATAATGAAGACAAAATATATCATCTTGAAAAGAGTCTAGCTAACTCAGAAAGGCTGGTAAAATATCACGAGAAAAACATCCAGGAGATATGGGATAACATAAAAAAACCAAACTTAAGAGTCATCGGGATAGAGGAAGGTATAGAGGTTCAAACCAAGGGAATGAGCAACCTGTTGAATGAAATAATTCTAGAAAACTTTCCAGAAATAAAAAAGGAAATGGATATAAAAATTGTAGATTCATACAGGACACTGAGCATACAAAATCACAGTAGACCAATGCCAAGACACATTGTTATGAAGATATCCAATATACAGAACAAAGAGAAAATATTAAAAGCTACAAGAGAAAGGAGGCAGATTACATTCAGGAGTTAACCAATAAGGTTAACAACGGATTTTTCATCACAGACGCTGAAAGCAAGAAGATCCTGGAACAACGTATTTCAAACACTGAAAGACAATGGATGCCGACCAAGAATTTTGTATCCAGCAAAATTAAGCTTCAGGTATGACAACGAAATAAAAATCTTTCATGATAAACAAAAGTTAAAAGAATTTGCAGCCAGAAAACCAGCATTGCAAAGCATCTTGAGCCAAACACTACACAAGGAAGAAATGAAAAACAATAACCAAAACCATCAGTGGGAAGTGTCTCAGTAAAGACAGAGGGTGGGGGGAAAGGTAATCATGGAGAAACAAACTAAATTAAAAAAAATATACATAATCAAACATGGCTGGAAGTACAAATCATATATCAATAGTAACTCTAAACATTAATGGCTTAAACTCTCCAATAAAGCGACATAGGCTGGTAACATGGATTAAAAAAATAAATCCAACAATATGCTGCCTCCAGGAGACATATCTGATTGGAAAAGACATACACAGACTAAAGGAGAAAGGTTGGGAAAAAATATACCATGCACATGGTCCTCATAAGCAAGCAGGGGTGGCCATCCGCATACCAAATAAAATTGACTTCAAGACTAAGTTAATCAAAAGGGATAAGGAAGGACATTATATACTGTTAAAAGGAACCATTCACCAACAAGACATAACAATTATCAATATTTATGCCCCAAATAATGGTGCTTCGACATTCATAAAACAAATTCTCCTCAAGTTCAAGAATCAAATAGACCACAACACAGTAATTATGGGTGACTTCAACTCACCTCTGTCACCATTGGACAGATCCTCCAAACAAAAGTTGAATAAAGAAACTATAGAACTCAATATCACAATCAATAACCTAGACTTAACTGACATATATAGAATATATCAACAATCATCAAGTGGATATACTTTTTTCTCAGCAGCACATGGATCCTTCTCAAAAATCGACCATATATTATGCCATAGGGCAACCCTCAGTAAATATAAATAAGTGGAGATAATACCATGCATATTATCTGATCATAATGGAATGAAACTGGAAATCAATGATAAAAGAAGGAAGGAAAAATACTGCATCATATGGACAATGAACAATACGTTACTGAATGATCAATGGGTTATAGAAGACATAAAGGAGGAAATCAAAAAATTCTTAGAGATAAATGAAAATACAGACACAACATAATGGAATCTATGGGACACAATGAAAGCAGTTTTAAGAGGGAAATCCATCACCTGGAGGTCATTCCTCAGAAAAAGAAAAAACCAACAAATAAATGAGTTCACACTTCATCTCAAAGCTCTAGAAAAGGAAGAGCAAAACAACAGCAAATGTAGCAGAAGACAAAAAATAATTAAAATCAGAGCGGAAATCAACGAAATTGAAACAAAAGAAACTATTGAAAAAATTAACAAAACTAAAAGTTGGTTCTTCAAAAAAGTAAGTAAGATTGACAGACCCTTAGCCATGCTAACGAAGAGAAGAAGAGAGAGAACTCAAATTACTAACATACGGGATGAAAAAGGCAATATCCCAACAAATGCTACAGAAATACAGAAGACAATTAGAAATTATTTTGAAAACCTATATTCCAATAAAATAGAAGATAGTGAAGACATCAATAAGTTTCTTAAGTCATATGATTTGCCCAGACTGAGTCAGGAGGATACACACAATTTGAACAGACCAATATCAATGGATGAAATAGAAGAAGCAATCAAAAGGCTACCAACCAAGAAAAGCCCAGGACCGGATGGATATACAAGAATCAACAAATGGGACTTACTTAAACTAAAAAGTTTTTTCTCAGCAAGAGAAACAATAAGAGAGGTAAATAGGGAGCCTACATCCTTGGAACAAATTTTTACTCCTCACACTTCAGATAGAGCCCTAATATCCAGAGTATACAAAGAACTCAAAAATTAGACAATAAGTTAACAAATAACCCAATCAACAAATGGTCCAAGGACTTGAACAGACACTTCTCAGAGGAGGACATACAATCAATCAACAAGTACATGAAAAAATGCTCACCATCTCTAGCAGTCAGAGAAATGCAAATCAAAACCACCCTAAGATACCATCTCACTCCAGTAAAATTGCCAGCCATTCTGAAGTCAAACAACAACAAGTGCTGGCGAGGATGTGGGCAAAAGGGTACTCTTGTACATTGCTGGTGGGACTGCAAATTGGTGCAGCCAATTTGGAAAGCAGTATGGAGATTCCTGGGAAAGCTGGGAATGGAACCACCATTTGACCCAGCTATTGCCCTTCTCGGACTATTCCCTGAAGACCTTAAAAGAAGACACTATAGGGATACTGCCACATCTATTTTCATAGAAGCACAATTAACAATAGCTAGACTGTGGAACCAACCCAGATGCACTTCAATAGATGAATGGATAAAAAAGTGGCATTTATACACAATGGAGTATTATGCAACACTAAAAAATGACAAAATCATGGCATTTGCAGGGAAATGGATGACACCAGAGCAGATTATGCTAAGTGAAGCTAGCCAATCCCTAAAAAACAAATGCCAAATGTCTTCTTTGATATAATGAGAGCAACTAAGAATAGAGCAGGGAGGAAGAGCAGGAGGAAAAGATTAACATTAAACAGAGACATGAGGTGCGAGGGAAAGGGAGAGAAAAGGGAAATTGTATGGAAATGGAAGGAGACCCTCATTGTTATACAAAATTACATATAAGAGGTTGTGAGGGGAATGGGAAAAAAAAACAAGGAGAGAAATTAATTACAGTAGATGGGGTAGAGAGAGAAGATGGGAGGGGAGGGGAAGGGGGTAGTAGAGGATAGGAAAGGTAGCAGAATACAACAGTTATTAATATGGCATTATGTAAAAATGTGGATGTGAACCTGATGTGATTCTGCAATCTGTATTTGGGGTAAAAATGAGAGTTCACAACCCACTTGAATCTAATGTATGAAATATGATATGTCAAGAGCTTTGTAATGTTTTGAAAAACCAATAAAAAATAAATAAAAAAAGAAAGAAAGAAAATGTGGTACATGTACACAATGGAATATACTCAGTCATAAAGAAGAATGAATTTATCACATTTGCTGCAAAATGAGAGAACTGGAGATTATCAGGTTAATTAAAATAAGCCAATTCCCCAAAACCAAAGGCCGAATATGTGTATGCTAACTCAGAATAACTAAGAGGTGGGGTAAGTTAATAATAGAAGTTCAGTGGATTAGACCAAGGGAAATGAAGGAAAGAGAAGGGTGCCAGGAATTGGAAAGATAATAGAATAAATCAGACATAAGTTTGCTCTGTTCAAATATGAATAAACAACCAGTGTAACTATACATTTTTTACAACCACAAAAACAGGAAGTTATACTCTGTGTATATATCTAAATACACTCTACTGTCATGTCTAACTAAAAAGAGCAATTAAAGGAAATTTTAAAAATAAAATGAAAGACAATCATTCTTTTAATATTCTTTAAGATATCCAATTGTGTCAGCCCCATCAAAAATAAGCAAGGGTGGAGGTGACAAAAGATGTATTCATACTCAGGAGTGCCTGATAACTAGCAAAAGAGACTGTCAGAGTCACAAGCTTTTTAAGTTAACTTGAGAACTGCAAATCTTACAAAACTTTTATATAAGCAGGCTTGATCTGTTTTTCTGTGCCTGCTACTATGATTATCTAGCCCTGCTTTTTTCCTTCATATTGGTCTAAAGATGCAATGTGGCAAATAAAAGACCCAGCTACCTTTACCAAGAAAGCCCTAAGTGACAGAGATAAAAACCTATACTGAACACAGAGGTAATACCAATAGAAAGGTATTTTACAAAAATCAGATGCCATCAGATATCTTGTCTATAGCTCTTGGGTTGTCCATGACATTATAAAAACTAAATATTGTGTAAACATTTCTAACAATTCTGCTAAAATTTCTAAAGCATTAAATGACTTTCATTCACAAAAACAATGCCAAGTGGGACTCCACCTTAAACTTTAATGATTTTCTATATTCATGGCTTTCAAAGACTGATCATCAATACAACTTGCTTTTGTGCTAATTGATTGCAAAAATTATGCATTCTTGTTCTAGCATGATCCTAGCCCTATGTGTACCTCATCCAGTAGCTTTCCAGGTGCTGCCATAGACTACTGTAATCCCTTGATGCTGAGTCTTCGAGTGTCCACCTGAGAGAAAGTTGTAACAAGTCTAGGCCATTAAACTTCAAACCAATCCCACAAATGGACGCCTACAATCCCCTGTCCCATCTTGACCTGATAGGTAGAAACATTGTCAGCCTGAAGCCTTCTTATGAAGATGAGAGCTTCAGCCCCTCAGCCACCCAAAAAGAAGTTGTGAATCTAGTCTCTCAGGAGCAAATATTAGATAGCAGTTTGGGGACACCAAAATGGCAGAGATAGGGTATTGGAAGCTGCTGGAGGAAAAGACAAGGGGATGAGTTCTGTCTTGGTTTTCAGTAAATCCCATTACCATGAAAATGCCCATGCCTAAGGACTTATTATGATGACAACTCCCACCACAGGTTCAGTATTTTAACATGACCAATTGGGGTAAAATGGGCAGTATTCTAATTATGTTTTCTAAAGTTACCAATGTGGGTGAAATTGAACAATATTCTAATCAGGTATATTAAAATCACCAGTGGGAGCAAAAGGAGTAAGGTCTTTGATTATTTCTATATAGGGAAGATAATGCTTCACAGCTCAGTATATAAGACACTAATTTCTAGAGATCAGGTCTATCTCTATCTTTCTCTATCTTTCTTGGCCCACTCCACTTTGGCAATGTCAAAACAAAATACCATATTCTAATTAAAAAACAAAACCAAAAGTGTATATTCAAAACAGAAAGAAATATTGCAACTTCACATATTGGTAGAGGGGGCACTCATGCTCTTGGTCATAGGAAATAAAAAAAGTGGTGAGCACCCAGCATAGGGGCCAGAGGTACCTGGCTATAAATGTTAGTCAGAGGATTTATATGGGGACACATGGGAAATAACCAAGGCAAAATCCCTAATTCTCCAAGGGATGCTTTGGATGGCATTCAGGGTCTTAATGATGAGACTTAATACCTCTCTTCTAAGAATAGGAGACTATCTAGGTGGTAGAGCGCATGCTTAACATGTACAAAGCCCTGGGTTCAATCATCAGCACCAACCAAAATAAACAAGCATATAGCTCTTTTTTTTGACTTTATAAATCTGCTGACTTCTTTTGGAGGTTAATTTTGATCTATCCTGGATATACCCTCTTCTCTTATAGAATACTCAATAAGGGAAGATTCATCTTGATTTCATAGGAGTCCCTGTTTGGATATATCCTCTGTCACTGCAAATTCTTCAACCACGAAAATTTGAAGAAAAAACTCCTACTTTTTTTAAAAATTAATGCATGTCTCAATATGAGTTAGGGGATTCAGGTCAATTGCCTCTGAATGAAAGCCAAAATTATAATACCACCCTGCAACTAGACCTCTTTTGTAGAAGACAAAGTGAGTGGTCAGAAGTCCCATACACCCTAGCCTCATGGTCCTATACTCAAACCCACTCCTATTTAATGACAAAACCCCACATGGTGTCCCTAAGGCAAATTCTCCAAATCCCAATGTTCTGGATGAACAGTATTAAACCAAGCTCTTGTTTCTCAAGGGGAACAGTTATGGTCACCTCATCTATCTCTTTGGTCAGAATTCTTTATTCAATGGTATTACCTCTCAGGCTCAAAATGGCAACTTTCCTTACTGCTTAGCTTTCTGCAAGATATCTGTCTCTCAAGGCTTGCATTTGAAGTGTAAGCTGCATAAGTGATTAGCCAAAACTGGGAGAGGGATAAAAATGTCACTTTTAAATTCAAGATGCTGTGGGACTTGAATGGCTATATTATCTTGTACTCTGTGATTCTGCTCTCTCAATTTCCTACACAGACTTTAGAGCATAGGAATAAAAAATAGAAAGATATTATGCATAAGTCTCTATAACTTGAAAAGCTTTACCTGAGAATTTTCCAGACTACACAATTTAAAAAAAAAATCTGGATTGACTCTAATTTGATCCAAAATTGCATTCTGGTCTGATAAACATGCTCCTTTTACTAGAGTAATTATGGCCATGTTAATTTTTTCCTGCAGAATTTATGTATTTTTTTGAGTTCATGGTTTTGTGGTGAATTCATGTTTGAATCCTTCACACATAAATTAATAAATTTTGTTCAGATCATTCTTTTTTTATTTAACTGTGATAGTAGGAGCAAATGTGACTCCATTTTGTTTTATGATTTCATCCTGTAAAACAACCATGCCAAGTAAAAGAGTCATGACTGGAGCAAGATGTTCTTTTCCTTTTGCTATAGAAACCTTTAAGAACACAGAACTACCTAATGGGGTATTGTTTCTGTAACTAGGGTAACAGAGCTCTGTTTCTGTAACTGGGGTGACTGGGCTAACTGTGATTGGTTAGGCTTCCCTCCACTTGACTGCACTGTCCCGCTTGTGTAACCTGGCTTGCTTGCATTGGCTAGACCCCCTGAACATCCCTTTTGCGGTTTTCAGGCTTATAAGGAGTGCCCTTGCAATTGTTCGGGGCTGATCAGGGGAACAGCTTTATGTTCTGGTCAGCCGCCACTGGTGTGCTTCAATAAAGGCTTGATTTGATTATACGTGAGTGGTCTGGAAGTCAGTTTATGAAACCCTGGGACAAAGTTTAACTATAACATTTGGGGGCTCGTCCGGGATCCATTTCTTCCCTACCCTCATGCCAAATTTGCCTCCAACGATGGGCCTTTGGACCTAGGCCCCGGAGTAGAGGGGAGCTCCTGAGAGACGTTCCTCAGCCTCACTCCAAGGATGACTCCAATCCGCCCTAGGACGCTCTGAAAAGCCTCCTGCCAGCTGTCAGTTCTGGTGAGTTGACTCTTCTCTGGGGGTAAAGGTCAGATTGGACGCAGTCACTTACACCTTCCCTGGACAGGACAAGATGTTGTCACTGTCTCCCTGGAGGTCTCCCTGTGAGACCTCATCTGTCTGTATCTGGGGCCCACTGGAGGCCTCCCTGGGAGGTCTCATCTGTCTGGGGGCGGGATGAGTCGTGGTCTCTGCCCCATTAGAGGTCTCCCTGTGTGATCTCAGCGATTGTTGCTTGTCCTGTGTCTGTTCTGCTGTTTGTCGTTTCTCTAGCATCTTCTTGCTGTTTGTCATTTGTCCTGTGTCTGTTCGCCAGCCGTTTGTCTTGTGTGTATCTGTCCGAGTGTTGTGCACGGGCCCTTTCTTGTTCTCATAACCACTCTTCTTTCACCAGGACTTTTTCACTCTACCAACATCAGAGACAAGGAAGCACTACAAAGATCTATACCTGAACCCCTTTAACTTGTTTTTTTAACAATTTTCAGGATGTTGTCTGTTGGTTTGTTTTTATTTGTTCCCTTTGTGTTCTGTGTTAATTTCTACCTCAGTTTGTTTCTAATGAAAAAAAATGGTTAAAACGGTTTTAACTGTGCTCACTACAGCTTGCATTAAAATGTAAAGTGCTGCCAACAGGACTAAAAAATTGTCAAAAGTAAAAGCTAAAGGTAAAAAGAAAAAGGCATTCTAGAGTTTGTCTTCATTTAAGAGCTGGGCCAGATGGCCACTGGGTAAATCATGTCAGTTCCAATAGAGGACAGATTAAAACTAAAGTGTTTTATAAAATTATTATTTCTAAAGTGTATAACAAAAAGCATAATTTTGTCTAGGAAATTTGACTTTTGTCTCTCAGTATTCACAATAATTAAATAATTCCCAAGTATTAAAAAATGGTCTAAAGATTTTTCAATGTCAGGCTAAAAGTTGGTGGCTGCTATCCAACAAACCAGAAAAACCAGTTTAGAATGGAACCCCAACCTGGGGGACTCTCCCAAGGAGACCAATGAAGCTGCATCTTTGGGAAGTTCCTCCAGGGAAAAATAAACCCCCTTCATTTGTCTATGTTCCCTCAACTCTTTTTAGCTTTCATGAACAGGACCACCTCAGGAAAAAGGTCAGAAAACTTTTAAAATTCTATGTTTGTTAAACTCATAATTTTGATCCAACATGCCTAGGTTAATATGTTTTTCTGATTACACTCTGCTTTATTCTAAGGCCAATTGACAAGGGTTAACTCTCAATCTAACAGATTTTTAAAAAATAAGCTACAAGGCTTTTGTTTGTCTGTTTGCTTTGTGTGGGTGCACCGGTGTACTGTCTGTCTATATGTATTGCCATGTCTGCATATATTTGGTAGAAAAATTGACATATGAGCTCATAAATTAAAATTAAAAAAATAGATCCAAATACTTTTGGTTAATATGATTTAAAAGGTTCAATACAAATTGAAATAATAAATAAAAGTACAAATGTCTTTAAAGTTACTAATACACAGTTTTTTTTCTAGATGGTTAAACAGCTGTTAAAATGTTAATGTCTATAAAGTGTCTGATATCCATTGTCCTTGGATTTTTATTCAACAACAACAACAACAACAAAAGACTACTAACACTATTCAATGCACTTGTCTGATACCTTGTTTTTTTTAAAAAGATATGTAAATTACATCTAAACGTATATAAAATTAGTCATGGATGAGTTTGTTAGAGACATATAATTGGTTTACAAAGTTAAAATGCTGACTGTTAAATATAATATCAAGTACTCTTAACTCCTTAAATTCCATAAGGTAAAATACTTAAAAAAATGTTGGTGTTTTTATAAATTGGTAAACTAAAAAGAAAATTTGTAATTATTTTGTGTTATTATAAAAACAAGGTTACTCTAAATTACAAAGTCCCAACAGGTATAATTATACATACAAGGAGTTAAGAGGTTTCAACTGTATTTCAATTAAAGTACTGTAAATAACAAATATTTCATCTTATTAATATGGATTAATTTATCTAAATTCAAAAATATATAAGGGTTATTTCAAGATAGAAACAAAAAGGGTTAATAGATTAAAAATTATTAAAAAGTTCTAAATATAAAAATATATTTAATAGAAAAACATTTCCAGGTAAAAAGTCTTTATGTGATAAAGTATAATTATCATAAATCTAAGTAAACAACAAAAGGGTCTAATTAAGTAATAAAAAGGTGTATAAATAAAAGACAAATATTAAAAGGTTTATATGTAACTAAGTTGGTCATACATGTAACACAAATAGTTAAAACTATTCAAGGTTGTTCCCTAAGGACAAATAATAATGTACTGATATATTTATATGTGAAAATGACAAAAACTTCTAAAAATATTAATTATATTATGTCTGTTAAGTTTTATCCTCTAGAACAAGTAATCTTGGAGAAATTAAGGCTTTTACATCTGTGGCTAAACAGCAACTGTTATTTTAAAGTATTGTCCTACATTACAAAGTCTAGATTTTCCTTTAAAAACTAACCTTGGTTAATTTAAAAACATCAATAAAAGTGTGGTACATTACTCTTCTTTACAGATTAAATGTGTCCATATCTTACAGGTATACAAGTCTTTAAGGTAAAAGGTTTAAAGAAGGATTTTATCAAGGTGGTATTCTCCAAACTAAAATTGTCTGTAATGGTAATTTAAACTTACAGAGATAATAGATTTTATTAGACATTTATTTATATCAATTGATGTTTTGTAACCAAATCTTATGTTACCTTTTACCCTAAATTTAAAAAGTAATGAGAGCCTAATCTATTTAAAAGTTAAATATTATAAAACATTCTGCCACTTTTCCACATTAAAAAAACTGTTGAGGGCTCTCAGCCTTTCCTTAATTAATGTTTCAGATGTATGTCATATTGTGCTACCAACATTCATACAGAGTCAAAAAACAATATATGTAAACTTTATAAAATGATATCTAAAAAGATAGACAAAGATCAGCTTTAAAACTAAAACACTTTACCTAAGATTTGTAAAAGGCCCTGCCTTACCTGAGATAAGGCTCTGCCTCCCACCTTACAGCATGTCAGAATAACTTCAAAGTAGGCCAGATTTCAGTTAATTTAAAGTTATATTCAAAGATTAATTTATTAAAAAGATTACTGTGATCTCAAATAAAAATACAATGTATAACTCAGCCAAGGTTCAAAATTATATACAAGCTAAATATGTTTTTATTATTGATAATTTTACTTTGTATTTTCATTATATCTAAAAAAATGTGACCACTACACTCAGAGCAACCAAGAGACCTTTACTGTGACAGTGTCTGATTAACACAAAGTGAGAGAGAGAGAGAGAGAGAGAGAGAGAGAGAGAGAGAGAGAGAGAGAGAGAGAGAGAAGGTAAAAGAGAAAAAAAGTGAAAGGGAGAATGAGAGACAGGGAAAGTGAGAGAAAAAGGAGAGAGCAAGAGAGAAGGACCTGGCAAGAGAGAGTTTTTATAGCCAAAATCTAATGGGCTCTTTGGATCTGCAAGTTGCCTTATTGGTGTACAGTGATTGGATCATACAGTAGATGCTAAGGTGTCATCTTCTGCCTTCAGGCAGATCTCCAGCATTATGTAAATTAATAAATAAGGATATTGTGTTATGTAAAAATTAACTGTAAAGTTATAAACATTAAAGTTAAAGCCCAGCATTCTTACTTTAAAACTGGTAAAACTGACTTGCTGGATGTTTAAGGCCAAATTTAAATATTAAGGTAAAATAAAGGGGCCAAAGAAACCAATATTTGGCTCTTGCCCTCTAAGTCAGCCTGAACACAGGACAGGGGAAAAAGCTTTGCAACTCTGGGCCACATAACCTCCCAGTAAGGGAGATTAATGAGACCAATGGAGAACATAAAGCCAATGAGTGTACATGCTGCAAAACAGGAGGGTCATTTAAAAAGGAGACATGCCTGATGCTTCCAAGGGAAGCCATATGGTCAGCAAGACCTTCACCCATCCTAATGCAGATGACACTAACAGAGCTAAAATGCTCTCACAGGTTCCCCAAGAATGTCCTCCAAGGAAACTCAGCTGACTCTTACCAATAGATAGGAACAAGGTCAGGTTGACCAGCTTGGTCTTAAACACCTAGCAAAAACAGTTAAAACCAAAGCACAGCCATTCCTGGACATTTAAAAAGAAACAACAGTTATTTTAATGTAACTTAAAATGTACACTAGTGTTAGCATCCCCCAAAATAAGAAATACTGGAGGCAACAACAGAAAAATTCTTAGGCAAAAATGCCTGATAACTATCAATAAAAAACTACCAGAAGTTTTTAGTCAGTTTAAGGCCTACAGATCTTCCTAACTTCCTACACAAATAGATGTAATCAATGTTTATTAATATAATTATCTAGCCTTAAGTAACAAAAGGATCTTTACTGAACACAGTGGTCATGCCAAAAAGGTATTTTTACAAAAATCAGATGACATTAACTAAATGTTGTCTACATTCCTGATAATTCTGACAATGTTAAAGATTTATGTTCCCTAAAAAAAGTGCCTTATTAGGCTTTGTTAGGCCTTGTTATGGGGACATTTTCTCAGGTCTTCTGCCTCCTGGTAAACAATTATTAATTTCTGTCATTTTCATGATATTCATGAACAGGTTTCAGATGCTACAACTGCTATTTTGTATTAATCTTACTTCAGCACTCATGTCTTTTTGTTTCTCTCATAGAAGTGGCCACCCTAGGTGAATTTACATCCTGTTCTTCCTGAGCCAGATTTTTACCATGGACTCCTTGACCCACTCAGTTTCTAAAAAGGGACTCCAAACTGCTTGCCCACTACACATCACCCCCCTTTCAGCTGGAAGTAGCAAGAACGGTCATCGTCCTTTTCCCTTACGGCAGTTGGAGGTCCCTAATATTAGAGAAAAAAATTACGGTCAACATAGATGTTCGCCAATATGTCTAGTTCAGAAAGATGTACCTGGGAAACTACTCCCAAAATCACCCTGGGTGATCTCCCAGAAAGAGACACTTGCTTCCACAATCCAACTTATAAGTGGGACAACTTCCTGTTCACCAAAAATTGTGCTTCCCGGGTCCCACTTTGAACTCCTTGACTAAATCTCCAAACTGTCAATAACTCTGAACTATGTAACTTACTATTTTGATGGAGTAAAAGGAAAAGAACCCTGGACTTATTAAAAGGCCAGGCCCCACTGATTTAACAACATAGACTGGCTACCCCCATTTTAGTTCCCCTCCTGGCTGGTATCTACTGCTTTGGGAACTACAGCTCTTATCACAAGCTCTAAAAATTTTAAGTCCCTCAGCCATCAAATAAATGTAGATTTAGGAAAACTAGAAAGGTCAATCTCCAAACTAGAGGTTTCACTAGACTCTCTGACAGAAATAGTCTTAGTTCCCCTCCTGGCTGGTATCTACTGCTTTGGGAACTACAGCTCTTATCACAAGCTCTAAAAATTTTAAGTCCCTCAGCCATCAAATAAATATAGATTTAGGAAAACTAGAAAGGTCAATCTCCAAACTAGAGGTTTCACTAGACTCTCTGACAGAAATAGTCTTACAAAATAGATGAGGTCTAGATGGTCTCTTTCTGAAACAAGGAGGACTTTGTATGGCTCCAGTAGAAACTTGTTTTTCTGCAAACCATTCTAGGATAATAAAAAACAGTTTGGCACTTGTGAGAAACAGGTTAAAGAAAAAAAGATGAGGCACTAAAAACTTTAGGCAATTGGTTTCAAAACCTATTCTCATGGTCCCCTTGGTTGACTACCATCATTTCAGCCATAATTGGGCCCCTAGTCCTTCACCTGATTGGTATTACTGTAGGACCCTGCCTCTTAAAAACCCTCCTAAACCATATACACAAAAGAATGTAGATGGGGTCAGACTTATGGTCTTGCAAGCCCAGTAGAGTCCCTTAGATACAGAAGGTTGGAACAAAAACTGAGGCCTAATGATTAACAAGATTGACACCAAACCTACTAAAACCAGTGGGGAATGTGATAGTAGGAGCAAATGTGACTCCATTTTGTTTTATGACTTCATCCTGTAAAACAACCATGCCAAGTAAAAGAGTCATGACTGGAGCAAGATGTTCGTTTCCTTTTGCTATAGAAACCTTTAAGAACACAGAACTACCTAATGGGGTATTGTTTCTGTAACTAGGGTAACAGGGCTCTGTTTCTGTAACTGGGGTGACTGGGCTAACTGTGATTGGTTAGGCTTCCCTCCACTTGACTGCACTGTCCCGCTTGTGTAACCTGGCTTGCTTGCATTGGCTAGACCCCCTGAACATCCCTTTTGCAGTTTTCAGGCTTATAAGGAGTGCCCTTGCAATTGTTCGGGGCTGATCAGGGGAACAGCTTTATGTTCTGGTCAGCCGCCACTGGTGTGCTTCAATAAAGGCTTGATTTGATTATACGTGAGTGGTCTGGAAGTCAGTTTATGAAACCTTGGGACAAAGTTTAACTATAACTTTACTATAGCTTTTCCTCTACCTGTTTTTTCTGCTGTCTTTATTTAGGTCACTCACTCAAAGAAATGCTAAAATGCTTGTTTTTTAATGGATATTTATGCACACTGGCACCTTGTATGTGAGTCTGTGTTTGTCTGTATATCATCAAAAAGACACTATTTTAAAAAATTATCCACCAAATGGCAGAAAAATCAGTTGGGTAGAGGAAAGTAAACTGGGGAAGGATGGAGCCAAAGATAAAAAGTAGTACTGGGGCCTGAATTACAACAAATTATATCCCATTTTTAAAAATTATGTTAAAATCAATCCTATTGTCATGTATAAATAAAAATAATCAATAAAAATAAAAAGTGTGGTGTATCATAATAAAATAACATAATTATCTCAAAAATGCTGAAAAATTATTTTACAAAGTTCACTATTTCTTCAACATAAAATTTCACTGCCAAAATTTTATAGCATTGATGTAAATCAATGCTATAAAATAATAAAAAAGGTCACAGCAAATGTCATGCTCAATTGTGAAAATTTTAATGCTCTTTCTGTAAGAATTGAAGGAAGGTAAGCTCATCTTACAATAACCAAGTTCCAGAACAAGCTCAGTTTCCCATAGAAATGATTGGTTAAATATCATGTGCTATTCACAGTGGAGCTTAAACTGCTAAAATCAGAATAAGATTTTGTTGTTTATTGGCAAATGGATGGAACTAGAGATCATCACATTAAGTAAAATAAGTCAGACCTAGAAAGTCAAAGGCTGAATGTTTTCTCTCATAGCTGGAGAGAAATAAAAGATTTCTAAAAATGGCAAAATCTCATGAACTTAGAAGGGAGAACAGTGGAGCACAGGAAGGAAATTGAGGGGGGGGAGTAGGTATGGGAAAGGGAAGAATGGCAGAATGAAATTGACCAAATTATGCAATGTGCATGTATGAATATGTCACACTATACTCTATACTTATGTATATCTATAAAGCTTCAATTAAAAAAGAAATAGAAGAAATATCAATTTACTATATGAAAGGGAGCAGGGCAAGGGACAAGGGGATGAAAATGAGAGGTATTGGGGATTGAAATGGAGCAAATTATAATACAAACATATATGAATATGTCAAAATAAACCTCAATGTTGTATATTGCTATGTTATACCAATAAAACCGTTCAAAATAAATACATACATAAGTAAAAACGTTGGCTTGGTGGAAGCCTGTAATTCTAGATAATCAAGAGGCTGAGGCAGGAGAATCACAAGTTTGATGACAGCCTGTCTTGAAATTTAAAAATAATTTAAGAGGTGGGGGTAGAGCTCAGTGTTAGGGCATTTGTGTCTGACACACAAAACTCTGAGTTCAATGCCAATTCTCAAAGAAGGGAGGAGAGGAAGAAAGAAGGGAGGGAAGAAAGAAAGAAACAAACAGACTTTCCAAACATGGGAAAAGTTTAAAAATCCAGGTACAGAAAGATTTAATATTCATAATAAAATTTACCCCAGACAAGATTACCACAAGAAATCAAGTACACTTGGAACATGCTCCAGGATAGATCATATATTAACCTCCAAAAGAAGTCAACAGATTTACAAAGTCCTATCCAGTGCCTTGACTGACCCCAAAGGTATGAAATTAGAAATTGATTTGGGTGTCCATAAACTCCTACATAACAAAAACACACCTTAAGAGAGGAGAAGGAAGGAAAAAGTGAAGACAAAGCAGAAATAAGTGGAATAGAGCCAGGAAAAAAAAAAACAATAAAAACATTAACAAAATTAAGACTTAGTCTTTTGAAGTGATGAACACAATTGACAAATTTTAGTTCAACTAGGAATAAATAGAGAAAACACAAAGTACAAAATAAGAAATGAAAGAGGAGACTTTACCCCTGATATCACAGAAATGCCAAAAGACTAGTATGAGCAATTACCTGCCAATCAAGGGGGTAACCTAGAGCAAATAGATCAGTTTCTAAGCACATGAAGTAGACAGAGACTAACTCACAAAGAAATGGAAATTCTGAACAAACCAATAACAAGTAAGAAGACTAATCAGTAATTAAAGCCTCCCATATAGAAATTAAGACCCAGATGTCATCACTGCTGAATTCTATCACACATTTAAAGAACAACTAATACCAAACCTCTCAAACTCTCTCAAAAACTGAGGAAATACTACCAAACTCCTCTTTCCAGGCCAGTATTACCCTGATACAAATTTCAGGAAAGAACACAACAGAAAAGAAAAGTACACATCAATGCCTCTGGCAAACATAGATGTGAAAATCCTCAATGTAAAACTAGCAAACTACATTCAATAGCACATTGAAAGTACCATTCACCATGATCATGTGGGATTTATCCCTGGAGTGTAAGAACCATGCTACATACACAAATTAATCCATGGCATATTTCATGTTACCTGAGCAGAGAACAAAAGCCATTTCATCATTTCAACAGGTAAAAAAAAGAACATCCTACAAAATTTAACATAATTTTTAGTCATTAATTACTCTCAAAAAATTTAGTATAGAAGGAATAAAGCTAAACACAATAAAGGCCATTTATGACAAGTCCAAGGCAACATCATTTTCAATATCAGAACATTGAATTTTGTTTTCTAAGCTCAAAAAGAAGACACACATTTTTGATGATATGAAAAATTTGATCCTTGTCCCTGAACCAATACAATAAAGAGGACATGGTATTGGGAAAAAGAAAAATAAGTTTTATTGCTTTGGTAACAAAGGAGATACACAGGGGCTCCTGTCCCAGAGGCTGTGATTCTACTCATCTACAGGAAAAGGGGGCTTTTAAAGAGGTGATTCAAAGACTACATCCACATGTTATCTGCTGCAATTGAAATTCACTTGTTAATTTGGAATATAGTAATTTCAGAGATTTTCTGATGCCATATTCAAAGTCTATATTACTTTCTTCCTATGGTTGTTGTGTACTCAAGTACTAAGAAATCTGTCTAAACTGGGGAAGAAAAGTAATCCTGGTTCCCCTGAGATAAGGGAGGGGAAAAGATTGAGGAGAAGTAAGTAGGGAGATAGAAAGAGAGAAACATGTCCATTTAAAAAGTAAGTTGCAGTGGCAGAGAAGCAAAGCCTATATTCAAAACACAAAATGGGGAGGTTTTGAGGAAGATGATGGTGAATGGAGTGTGACACCCCCAGGTCCTGCATCACTGCGAAGGTGATTAGCGAGTTAAGAATGGACAGAAGCTATCTTGTTAGTGTTGCAATAATTCACTTGCAGGTCAGCATGAGAAAGAAAGAAGAAGCAGAGAAAGCCAAGTAGCAGGAAAAAAAGTCCTTTATTGTACACAAGTAATTTTTTTGTAGTATTATGAACAAAGAAGGCAGCCTTCCAACAGCAATAAATCAGGTCTTTCAGCTAATTAAACATAGCATACAGAAGTATTACTTTCTAATCAGAAGTGACCCGCTTCTCATGGCTAATCTACTCTTGGCCCGGAGCATGTTGAGCTCTGCTCTTTGCTAAGAACAGATAATAAAATTTTTCTCAGCGCCCTCCTAGCCCACTTGGCAGAACATCCCGTTTGTGAGCAGGCCCTCCTAAGGACAGTAGACACCTTGTTTTCAAGCATGTCTGCTGTTACCTATCTAAACCTTGACAGAATATCCCATTTGCAGGTAGACTCCATCAAGGACAGTAATAGTTATGCAGTCACATCTGATTCTCTACATCTCCCTCCTTTAGTTTTTGTAAATGAGCCATAGCAGAAGTAATAAGAGAGGTTTCATGTTTCAGTTGCCTTCGCTTTTTCCAGCGTTGGAAGACTATATACAAAACAAAACACAAAACAAAAATTATTACAGAGTTACTTAAAGAAGTTGACAACAAGGTAGAGAAATGACTTAAAGGATTTCAATTAGCAATACTTGAAGACAATTTTTGTAAAATGTCATAAATCCTATTAGTTCAGGTAATGTCTTACTAAAAGTGTCCATAATAGTTTTTTCCAAATTCATAAAGTTAAATTTTGATTTCCATTTAACCATCTTTTAATAGTTTCCCAGGAATTACTGGTATTATATGGCACAGGAGTCACACAAATATGAAAAGAATTCCAGTCACACTTCAGAACACTTCTGTTAGCCAAGATAGTCACTTGATCGCCAAGTCAGGAAACAGTATGTTGTAAATTTATCACATCTGTAGCCAATTGAGAGTTTAAGTCCTTTTGTTGTTGCCATAGTAAATGAGCATCTTGATGCTATGTTCTCACAAAATCCGCAGTTTGAATGCCTTGATGTAAAGCAATGCCAGCTACTGCAGCAGTGGCAGTTACAGAAGCAACTGCAAGGATAGAAGCTATAACTATTCCTATTAATCGTCAAAAGCAATGTAACAAAACTTGAACAGCATTGTACAAATGAGTAACAGACAATGAATCAGACCAAGGATGAGTCAAATTAACAGGCATCCACAACTCTGTGCAAGCTTTAACAATAACTAAAGAACAATTATTAATTTCTATTAATTCCCAATTAGTTTTATTTACACATTGAGTAAGATAACAGTCTATACATGATATTGTTCCCCAAGTATCATTCCATTCCCAGTTTCCAATCATAAGAGAATAAGGGAATTTAACACATGCAGAAGCAAAATAAGTCAGATTATTATGTAGATGTACTTCAAAAGGAGAGGAATGGGATACATCTAATATGAAATTTCCAGTCCATACAGTGAGTTTCCCAGATACTGCCCATAATTTCCATATATCCCTTTGAATACTGGAAAACTTTATATGCTGTAACATTGGAGGGACCAAAGCATAATGTTGCATTTTAATTGTCTCATTACCCCAAGCATTTATTGTCCCATTATGTTGATTCCATCTTAAAGTACAATTTGACCAACTTTCTATAAATTCAGAATGATCAGGACTCCAATCAACTATAGTGATATTTTGTTATTTGACTACTGTTTTAGGGTGATGATCACGACATTTTTCCCACTCTAAATGAGTTAAAAAGGTTTCAAAATATTTAGCTGAACATAAAGGAAGATGAGTTCTGACAAAACATTTTTCAGATGTTAGCGATGATTGATTAACATACATATTAGAGGCATTAAAGATATCATGACAGTAAGAACAGCAGTAGAATAACTATGATAATTAACTCCCCAAGTATTATAGGAATGAGAATCATTATGTGCTATAAGAGGTAAACAGAAAGAACAAGCCCCTATACACAATGGGACTCCTTCAACAGCTACAGTTATATTAGAAATATTATACAGATTTAATGGAATGGAATACCTTCAATTCCCCCACATACAGGAGGGGAAAAAATTAGTATTATTAGTACACACACGAACTTTAGGTTCTCCCCAGGAAATACTGCACACCAAAGGAGGGTTGGGAACATAGGCCCAATATGCAAAAGAATGAGCAGAAACTATACTTACCTGGCAATTAATAACTGCAAGAATAGCTAATAAAAGATTAACAGGATTTAAAGGCTGATTTGCCTTTTGGAGAGTTTTTTCACCTTCTTGCAGTACAGGGATGAAAATTAAGAATGGATTTCTTAGTCGTCCAAATGATGGAATTAAAACAACATCCATTTGCCAAAGGGCATTAGCATGGAGTCCCCTTGGATTAACACCAGGAGGACAGTACAGAATATTAAAAGGAGCACATGATGAACAGTTAGCTACAATTTTACATGCTTGTTTTTGAGTTATTTTGTATTTTTTGTAAAGTCCTTTAGTGTTTGTATGATGTAAAGCATGTTCTAGATGAGCCTTTTGTAAGGGGAATAATAGCTGATCAATATTTTGATTTTTTCTAGTTAATGATGCTGGCAGTGTAGAAAGTGCTCTATTATGAGTAAAATATACTGAAATTTGGCCTACTATTTCTGTAGTTATTTTTACATGTAGTGAGGTAGTGCATAGAGTCTTATCTTAGGTAAGCAGGGCTCTTTATAATTCTTAAGTGTTGTAGTTTTAAAGTTTATTTTTGTTTTTAAATATTATTTTATAAATCTTATATAAATAATTGTTAAAGTTTATTTGAGTATTAACTAACACAATATGATAACACATCTGAAACATAAAATAAAGAAGGCTGAAAGCTTTTAGCTTTTTGTAGAAAAATAGAAAAATGGGGGGGAAGATGGCGGTGAATAGAGTGCATCACCCCTGTGTACCGCGTCACTGCACAGGTGAATAACAAGTTAGAACGGCCAAAAGCTATCTTGTTAGGAATTTCCAGCAAAATTGGGGTGCACCAAAACCTAGAGGAAGGATTTCCATCACCGGAGGATCAATTACTGGGGCTCAATTGCGAGTGAATCATGCGCCCGGAGATTCAGGCTGAATGATCGGTGGCCCACCCCACAGCCAGAGACTGTGGCATGCTGAGAAATGGTGTGCCAGCAACACAGAGAAATGGTGCTGCGGATTCTGTGGGGTCCTGCCAACTGTGCCCTCACTGTGCTCCAGGCTGAGTTCTGGGTTTGAGATGGGGCGGGGAGAAACAGTCTAGATCTGTCCTCCACACTGGACAACCCACCCAGGAAGCCAGCGGCCACCATCTTGGAGAGATGACGTCACTATCACCAGTTTCCAACAGATCACAGCAAGTTCAGTGATAGAACAGGTGTGTGACATTTAGCCCTTCTCCCATACAGCGGGGAAATCGCATCTCCCTGGCTTTCCGGGGGTGTGATAGGAATTCTGGCAATGATGGCTAAAAAAAATTATGTAGCATTCCAGCAGGCACTAAAAAAAAGCAATTTTCTAAACAATTTAGATTCCTGAATAGAATTAGATATAATGAAAAGGAAAGGTGAAAGTAAACAAACAGATCTATTAATCACATTTTAAAACAATCCTCAATAGCTGTTTACCTAATTTAAATTAAACCATTTAAATCACGTGAATAAAAAAATATTTGGATCCATTTTTTCATGAGCGCTCCTCATATATGATATATGGACATATGCACATACAGACATACAACACAAAACACAAGTGTGCACACATAACACAATACATACAACACATTACATAATAGTAAAGGCCTTGTAGCTTTTCACAGGTGAAATCTCCATTGCAATGTTTAAAATTCCACAGTCAAAAATTAGAATTGATCAGAAAAACATTAACCTAGGTCTTTATGAGCTCAGAAAACAAAATAGAACTTCATGATGTGGGAAAGGGCAATAATAAAATAGATATTGAAAAAACCATCCTGGTTACCACCTGGGTTTGACTCTTCTTATGATATCCCATCCTTCTTCTTGTAACTTGCGTATGGGTCTGAAGGTATTCCCACAAGCAAGCCCCAAGGTTTTTTACATTTGATATAGGCCTTAATGGTGTTCATTATTCATTAGCCTCCAGGTGTGGGAGAAACACTGTCACAGATGTAAGGATAGCCTTTCCTTCTGTAAACTTTCTTCCCCTGTCTGACTAACTAGAGAGACTTCCTCTTTTACTTGATCTAAAATGTCTTCTCCTTGACTAAGCAAACAAGATTGTTCCAATGTCCACAATGGTAATGTGCCAACTGGCAGAGTTCCTGGGCTTTCCTTTTCTATTTTTTAAATCCTCATCATGATGGTTCCATTGTGTTATATTTAACAACCCCTCTTTAATGAACCATGGGCTACACCTTTGTATCGTCTTAACATATGCCCTAACTGTTCTTGATTTTACTGAGATGCCTCCATCCTCTAGCAATTTACTTAACACCCTTTTGGTTTGGTTTTTACTAATTTTTAATTCCATATTTCTGCTATAAAAATAACGCAGCCCAACAAGATAACACAAAACAAAACTGAAACAAAATGAGGCAAAAGTGGAACAAAAATTCATTGTATCAATTTTTCTATTTTCTTGACATGTGCATCCATGGTCTATCTCTATCTCTTCCTCAGAGGTAAAAAAATTTTCTAGTATCCTATTTATTTCTAGGGGCAGGCAGTTTGAAACAGAAACATAACAAATCAAAAGAATACACTGTCTCTTAAAATGGTCACCCATCCTCTCGCCCTGCCCTCAGGGGCGAGCAGTTTACCTTATCACTTACTCTCAGGCATTTCCTGAAGGGGCCACAAAATGCTGCAGTCTGGCTGGGCACATATAACATATAAGGTCATGAGCCACTTGTAGATTCAAGCAGGAACGAACTTTATTTCACAACCCACGCAAATGCAATGTGAACTCAATGGGAACTCCGTGAGAACTCAACAGGAACTCAATGGGAACTCAACGGGAACTCCATGAGAACTCAAAAGTAGCAGGCAACTGAGGCAGCAGGAACTGCCCCATTGCTGGACAGCAGAGGTCTACATACACAACTGAACACACAGCTCGTCCCAACCCAGCATCATCCAGTTACAGCAATCAGTCATGACCTCAATAATTATACACAGCTTAACTCAATCATCATCATCCCAATGGCTCGCTGGCGCCACCTTCCAACCACTCCTTCTGGCAAAATGCCAGGCACCATCCTGACTTGGTTTTGGCTCTCAACAACTTCTCAAGCTATTTCATGAAATAGAAAAAGAGGGAGTACTTCCAAATTCATTCTACAAGGCCAACATCACCCTGATTCCTTAACCAGATAAGGACACTTCAAAGAAAGAAAACCACAGACCAATATCTCTAATGAACATAGATGCAAGAATCTTCAATAAAATTCTGGAAAATCAGATACAAAAATATATCAAAAAGATTGTGCACCATGGTCAAGTAGGATTCATCCCTGGATGCAAGGCTGGTTCAATATATGGAAATCAATAAATGTAATCCACTACATCAATAGACTTAAAGATAAAAACCACATGATCATCTCGATAGATTCAGAAAAAGCTTTTGACAAAATACAACATCACTTTATGTTCAAAACATTAGAAAAACTAGGGATAACAGGAACTTACCTCAACATGGTAAAAGCTATTTATGCTAAGCCTCAGGCTAGCATCATTCTAAATGGAGAAAAATTGAAGGAATTCCCTCTAAAATCTAGAATAAGACAGGGATGCCCTCTCACCACTCCTATTCAAATAGTTCTCGAAACCTTGGCCATAGCAATAAGACAGATGATAGAAATTAAAGGCATAAAAATAGGAAAAGAAGAACTGAAATTAGCACTATTTGCAGATGACATGATCCTTTACCTAATGGACCCAAAAGGTTCTACCAAAAAACTTCTAGAACTAGTAAATGAATTCAGCAAAGTGGCGGGATATAAAATCAACACTCATAAGTCTAAGGCATTCCTGTATATCAGTGATAAACCCTTGGAAAGGGAAATCAGGATAACCACCCCATTCATAATACCCTCAAAAAAATATTTGGGAATCAACCTAACAAAAGGGGTGAAAGACCTTTACAATGAAAACTACAGAACACTAAAGAGAGAAACAGAAGAAGACCTTAGAAGATGGAAAGATATACCTTGTTCATGGATAGGCAGAATTAGTATCATTAAAATGGCCATACTACCAAAAGTACTCTTTAGGTTTAATGCAATGCCAATCAAAATACCAATGGCATTCCTTGCAGAAATAGAAAAAACAATCATGAAATTCATCTGGAGAACTAAGAGACCCAGAATAGCTGAAGCAATTTTAAGCAGAAAGGGTGAAACAGGTGGTATAGCGATACCAGATTTCAAACTATACTATAGAGCAATAGTAACAAAACAGCATGGTACTGGTACCAAAACAGGCGGGTGGACCAATGGTACAGAATAGAGGACACAGAGACCAATCCACAAAATTACAACTATAGTTAAAGGTACTAAAAGCATGCAATGGAGAAAGGATAGCATCTTCAACAAATGGTGCTGGGAAAAATGGAAATCCATATGGAACAAAATGAAATTGAATCCCTTTCTCTCACCCTGGAAAAAAGTTAACTCAAAATGGATCAAGGAGCTAGGAATCAAACCAGAGACTCTGAATCTAATAGAAGGAAAAAGTTGGCCCTAATCTCCGTCTTGTGGGGTCAGGCTCCAAATTCCTTAATAGGACACCTATAGCACAAGAGTTAAAATCAAGAATCAACAAATGGGACATATTCAAACTAAAATTTTTTTTTCTCAGCAAGAGAAATAATGAGTGAGGTAAATATGAGCCTACATCCTGGGAACAAATTTTTACCTCTCACACTTCAGATAGAGCTCTAATCTCCAGAGTATACAAAGAACTCAAAAAGTTAAACAATAACAACAAAACCCCAAATAACCCAGTCAACAAATGGGCCAAAGATCTAAACAGACACTTCACAGAGGAGGATATACAATCAATCAACAAATAAATGAAAAAATGCTCACCATCTCTAGCCATCAGAGAAATGCAAATTAAAACCACTCCAAGATACTATCTCACTCCAGTAAGAAAGGCAGCCATTATGAAGTCAAACAATAACAAGTGCTGGTGAGGATGTGGGGAAAAAGATACACGTGTACATTGCTGGTGGGACTGCAAACTGGTGCAGCCAATTTGGAGTGCAGAATGGAGATTCCTTGGAAAGCTGGGAATAGAACCATCATTTGACCCAGCTATTCCCCTTCTTGGACTATACCCAAAAGACCTAAAAAGAGCATACTATAGGGACACAGCTACATCAATGTTCATAGCAACACAATTCACAAAAGCTAGATTGTGGAACCAACCCAGATGCCCTTCAATAGATGAATGGATTAAAAATGTGGCATTGATATGCAATTACTCAGCGTTAAAAAATAACAAAATCATGGCATTTGCAGGGAAATGGATGACACTAGAGCAAATTATGTTAAGCAAAGTTAGCCAATCCCTAAAAAACAAATGCTGAGTGTTTTCTCTGACATAAGGGAGGTGACTCAAAACAGAGTAGGAAGGAAGAGCATGAGAAGAAGATTACCATGAAACATGGAAAAGAGGAGGGAGGGAAAGGGACGGAGAAGGGGAATTGCACGGAAGATGGAAGGAGACCCTCATGGGTTCACAAAATACATATACGATGGTGTGAGGAGGAAGGGAAGGAAAAAAAATGAGAGAGAGACAGATAAGTGTCACAGTAGAATGGGTAGAGAATAGTGATGGGAGGGGACGAGAGGGGAGGGGGGATAGGGTGGGCAGCAGAATACAGCTGACACTAGGATTGCTGTATGTATATACATGGATGTATAACCAATGTGATCCTGCAATCTGTACACGTGGAAAAATGAGAATTCATACCCTATTTGAATCAAATGTTTGATATGTCAAGATCATTGTGTTGTCTTGAGCAACTAATAAAAAAAGAAAAAAAAACACAAAATGGACCACCATTGCATTTCCCCTCTGTAAATGTCTACATTCTATTTCTATGGAAAAGTTGGTGAAAACATCTCCAAGTGGACTCTTGCTGGAGGAGGATGAAGTTGGGGGAAGTAACCCAAAATCCTTGTTCTCTATCAGGTGGTGTCTCGGAAGTTAAGTACATTCAACTTCAGAACAGTCCAGAGGTACAATGTGGCAGATGGAAGGTGACTGGACAAGGAATAACTAGGGCTGACTTCATGATAGACAATAATAAATTAGACAGGAAAACATTACTTTTTTGTAAACAATTAGTAAAAAAAGCAATTAGAATTTCAGCCATTCTCTGAAAACCACAAATACAGTAACTCATAATTATATCAGGGAAAAAAGGTAAAGCTTATCAATATAGGAGGTTAAGAAGGTTTGTAGGTCTATGAGATCAGGCTCAGAATAACTCAGGAAAAACTTGTGAGTCTAGAGTCCTTTGTGATCATTAATACTAGGCATTTTGAAACAAGAACCATTCTGTTATAGCTTCCAGCTTTACTTACTTTAGTAGGGCTGACACAAGTGTACATCTCAAGTTACATTAAAAAGCATTGTTATGGGCTGGGCATGTGGCTGAGTGGTAGAGTGCTTGCCCAGCATGTGAGAGGCACTGGATTAGATCCTCAATACCACATAATAATAAATAAATAAAATAAAGGTACTGAGTTCATCTACAACTAAAAATATATTTAAAAAATTGTTTTTCCTTTTAAATGTTTATGTAGAACTGTTCCTAGGCTATACTCTTCTGCCAAATGTTTAAGACCAAGTTGGTCAAACCAACATGTTTCTACCTACTGCTTACTCAGAGTTACCTGAGATTCCTCACAGGTCACTCTTGGGAACATGTATGAAGTCCTTTGGCTTCTTTAGCTTTTCTCTACTAGTGGTGACATCTAGCAGGATTGGTCAGTTTTGCTGATCCTATGTGGATTCTCATGGAAGCATTGGGGATAGTTGCCTCTCCAATGACTCTCCTCTTTGCAGAATGTGCACTTGGCTTCCTGTTCTCTAGGGTCCTCTTGATCTCTCTCATCAGCACATCAGATAACTCACCAGAGTTGCAGGGCCCAGAGAATGTCCCATTGTTTTCCTGGTAGATGACCTAAGAAGCAAGGCCAAAATTTTCATTGCTTTTTCCTTGTCCCTTTCACTTCCTTTGCTGTCCAAGGAAGTTTTACACATCTTGCATGTGAGTTTCTCCAGACTTAAAGTGGGAGTGACATGTTATAACTTCAATATCTATAATTTTACAGTTACCCCTTTCATTTAATTATGTAATTATTAGTACTGGAAGTCAGCTTTATATGCTATCTGTCTTATAGCTGAAGACTTATTATCTCAACTCAAGTTGTTTTTTTAGAAGCAGTACAAACAAAACACTGCAAAACAATAACTGACAATAGTTATAAAGTTTACAAGGAAAATACAAAATGAAATTAAAAGGGCAACAGCTGTATAACAGCTGTGAGCAGAAAATAATGATTTCTATAATCTTCAATATTTACTGAGTTCTATATTATATCCACTTTTATTTTGAGGTCACAGTAATCTTTACCAAAGGAAATGATCTTTTGAATACAACTTTAAATAAACTGAAGTCTATCTTATTCTGGTGTTATTCTAAAATGGAATAAGGTGAGAGGCAGAGTGTTATCTCAGATAAGTTGGGGTTCATGACAAATAACACAATAAAACATTATATCAATAACATGAATCAAACAAAGTCTAAGAGAATTTTTAACTTTCTTTTTTTCTGGAAGAAGTGACAAAATGCTTCCACGTTTAACAATATCACCTTTAAACAGATTAGGCTGTTCTTTTACAATCCAAAATACTTTGAAAGTTTCTATTCCAGTGTGATGAGCAACACAATGTTATATATGTAGATTCATAATATATATCTTATTTACAACATGTTGCCTTTATAGAGCTATACAACATCAAACAATATAAATAAACACCAAAGATGTTTTGTAACCAGTTAAAAACTAGTCATTTAAAAGACTTTAAAACTGGGAAAACCTTAATTTCTTTGAGACTTAGTTTTCCCAAGAAATATAACCCAACAGATACAAGAAAATTATCTTGATAGATAAGAACAGATTGAAGTTTGAAACTTTGCTTCATATCAGTACATTAAAGTTCAAATAACTTTGACTAACTATGCTAATTATAGCCAAGTTAATCACAAACACAAACTTTTGAGATTTATTTTCTCCAAACCTATGCAATTTAGACATTTACAACTTATTTACATGAGACACAAAAAACACAGACAAGACAGTATCACCAAAAGTAGGGCTAATAGAAGGGAACCTTTAAAACAAAGACACCTGCACATAAAAATTTATTTCATTTATTCAACCTTTGCCAGAAAAACTCCAAATGTAAAACTGTATAATAATCCAGAAATCTATTCAAAAGTCAGATCATTAGAGTAAAACATGTTAGACAGGCTTATATCTATAGGTGATCCTTTTTCAACTCAAGTAATTTACCGCTGACAGACCAATTCCAAATACAAAATTGTACAAAAAGAAACACAGTGAGAGAAACAACCAGAGAGATGCCCCCAAACCATGCCCAACAGATAGAAACTTTTAAAATAGAACAGCCAAGATCTTTCTCAAGAGACTACCTATAGAATCAATGCAGCCATGTCTTAAAAGGGGAAGTAGCAGATACAAACAAAACAAAAGCACAGACTGACAACCTAAGGCAATTCCCAAACCCAAGGCCAACAAACAGATGGGAACCTAGAACAGACCATAAAGTAATAATTATCTCTAGGTTCTTGAGTCACACTTAACCATGACTCTTACACCAGTTGCACAAGAGTTGTCCCATGAAGAGGGATCAGATGTTCCCACAAAGAGAAACTAGATGTGTGGGATCAAGGGTATCAATGTACACAACAGGGACTTACCAGAAGCCCAAGGGTGTGATGACTTTATTGAGTTTGGTTGTTTTTTCTCAAAGTGGACTGTTGGGGTTTAAGTGTGCAGAGTTTAGCTCCCTCAGCCTGACACTTTGCAAGAAGCTGTGGCTGTGATTTAGGTCAGCTGAAGGCATGCCTCGCTAGGAGAAGGAAAGGTCCTTTTCCCCTTATCACAAGACACAAGCTTCTGCATGGTTTGGCCTAGAGGAAGAAGTTTCCTGCATACTGGACCTGGGAACAGTACATTCGGAGATTAGATAATGTCTACAAAGAACTTTGGGAGGGTACTTATCAAATGAACAGGAACAATTTGGATTTAGCTCTGTGTACCCACTGAGGAATGATATTTGGGCAATGTAGATGAAGTGTTACTGAAGAATTGCTTGCTTTGTTAGAAGAAGAATATAAAAGAAACTTACAAATAAACCTCAGCATGCAGTTGCAATTGCTGCCTTGGCTCTGCATCCCCTGTGTCCCCGTGATTTCGCGACCCTTACCCAGGGACCCGAACGCACTAGACATTCACAGTGGACCATGATGGAGCAACCTATACCATTCAGGGAGAGAAGGCAGGAGATCCCTGAAGCAAAAGGAGCTTCATCAGCTTCTGGGATAGTCTCTCAATCCTTCCCTATATTCACAGGAATAGCTCCTCTGTTTTGGCCTCAGTCAACACACTCATCTACTTGCTCTCTTGCAGTTGGCTCTCAACAAGTTTACCAACCACCTTGCATCCTCAGCATGGAATTGGGGTTCCATGGAAAGGCAGGTCCACCAAATAAACATGAAGTGGGGGGTGGATTTTGGGTCCCATCTATGTATCAAATTGTTACTAAAAGCTTAGTTCTTGTCCTCATTGCCAATTCAATAATGAAGATGTTGTATTGAGAAAAAGGAAAAAGTAAACAGTTTTATTGCTTCTGCCCATCAGCAGGAACAGGTAGGTTTTGTTGTTATTTTTGCATACAAAGAGCTTTATTGCATTCATTTGTTTAAGTATCATTGCAAAGACAAATTCATAGAGTTATACAAAATAGAGATACAATGTACAAACACCTACCAACCAAAAATCTGACCATGTCTTTGTTCCTAAGTAAACATACAATCACAGTCATCATCTAGACAATAGAGTTAAGGAAATACTAAGAGAAATTGACTTTCTGCAATAACTTGCCTCAGAGTGAGACTTTTCTAAATAAGTACAACAGTTCACAACTTTACCTTTTTGTATATCTTCATATTCACAGTGAACACCTTGTGTAACCTTCCAGTCTCTGCCTTTACAGTAGTTTTTACTACACATGTACAAAAAGGTAGTTTAATCAGTTATCCTTATACTCCAGAAGAACAGACACTGAGCATCATTCTTTGAAATGCAATGATATTAATTGGCTACACAAGTTATAATTTTTTTAAAATTCCTTTAACCAAACTCTCCATGTAAAATTATCAATTTTAGCAAATGATACAATCGTTTCCCTCTGACTCAATTTTATAAACATAAAATATAAATAATATTATAAACTTTAAGGTTTCATTACACCCATATTTTCATATCTTTATTTGTTCTAATTATACATGACAATAGAATGCATTTTTGACATAGCATACATGAATGGAGTATAATTTTTCATTCATATGGTTGTACATAATGTAGAGTTACACAGGTCATGTAATCATATATGCACATAAGTTACTAATGTCTGATTCATTCTACTATTATCCTTACTCCCAAGCCCCTTCCTCTTCCTTAACTCCACCATGTCTAGAACAAATACCTCTATTCTCCCCCAACCCCTATATGTGTATTAGCATTCACATATCAGAGAAAATATTTGGCCTTTTCTTTTATGTAGTTTGCTTATTTGCTTAGCATGATATTCTCCAGCTCCATCCATTTAGCAGCAAATGTCATAGGATGAACAATATTTTAAGGATGAATAATATTCCATTGTGTATATACTTCACAGTTTCTTTACCCATTCTTTTGTTGAAGGGCACTTATGTTGGTTCCATAGTTTAGCTATTGTAACTGAGCTGCAATAAACATTGATGTGGTTGCATCACTGTAGTATGCTGATTTTAAGTCCTTTTGGGTATAAACCTAGGAGTGAGATGACTGAGTCAAATCTCCATATTTCTTTCCAGAGTGGTTGCACCAATTTAAAACCCTGCCAGGAATGTATGTGTGTACTTTTCCCCCCACATCCTCACCAATATTTATTGTTACTGGTATTCTCGATAGTTGCCATTCTGACTGGAGTGGGATGAAATTTTAGTATACTTTTGGTGAGCATTTCTCCAATTGCTAGAGATGTTGAACATTTCTTCATATATTTTTTTTGATGGATTGTATCTCTTGTTTTGTTTAGTGTCTATTCAGTTCCTTAGCCCATTTAGTGATTGGGTTATTTTTTTTGTGTGTGTTACTTTTTTTGGAGTTTCTTATATATCCTGATTTTTTCTGTTGCATGTGGCCAGAAATTTTTTTTCCATTCTGTAGGCTCTATTTTCACATTATTGTTTTTTTTCTTTTGTTGTGAAGAAGCTGTTTAATTTGATTCCATCCCATTTATTGATTGTTGATTTTACTTGTTAGGCTTTAAGGGACTTGTTAAGGAAGTCAGCTTCTAAGCTGACATGTTCAAGAGTTTGGCCTACTTTTTCTTCTATTAAGCTCAGGGTCTCTGTACTAGTGCCTAAGTCTTTGATCCAGTTTGAGTTGATTTTTATGCAGCGTAAGAAATAAGGTAAGAAATAAGGGTTTACTAGTTCATCAAAAAATATATGAAGGAATGTTCAATATCTCTAGCAATTAGAGAAATGCTCATCAAAACTATATTAAAATTTCATCTCACTCCAGTCAGAATGGCAATTTATTTTGCTACATATGGATTTCCAGTTTTTTAGCCACAATTTATTGAAGAGACCATCTTTTCTCCAAAGTATGTTTTTGGCAATTTTGTATAGTATGAGATAACTGTATTTATGTGGATTTTTCTTTGTGTCTTCTATTCTGTACCATTGATGGGATGCTCCTGGGTTAGGAAGCCACCCCAGGCTGAAGGGGGCTATGACTCTCAATTTGTGACCTTCACATCTTTTCCATAAGATATGGGACCAACCTGGGCAGGGGGAGTGTAGGCTGAGTCATCAGATTCCAGTTGGGTCAAGCAGGGGCTGTTGCAATGTGGCCAGAAGGAGAGATCAAACACTAAGATGATAGATGTGGATGGAAAGGTACCTGCAGAGTCTTGGCTGATGCTGGAGAGTCCAGGGCTGATTCAGGATAATGGGAGTTGGGGGAGAACATGAGCCCAAGAACTAAAGAACCCCATGAGGGTGTAGGTAGTCTCCCATCAATGAAATGCCTAAGACTGGCTGTGTAAGTGGCCCAGTTATGTGATTGTCATGTTACCCTCTGCCCAGGTGGCTGGTGAAAGGATTGCCTCACCTGGTGACAGTTGCTAGTCCTGGGTGGTGGCAGGAAGTATTCAAGTATTTCCCTGTCCCTGGTCTAGGTCCCAGGGAAAGATCCCACCTCACACTTATTCCCGATGGTCTGCACAGAAGCACACATGCACCTTTGCTTTTACTCTTGCCCTCCCCACAAACCACCCTCTCTGTGCAGGAGAACAAATCCTTGTGCCTGGGAACCTGACCTGACTCTGGATCACCAGGTACTTGGGCCTTTCCTTCCCCAGGGCCCAGCAACCACCTGAAAATCATGCATGGAGCTGCCCTGGCCTCCCATGCCTCATGGTGTACATCTGCTTTGCATCCCCACCTTCCCACATTGTTTTGCAAGTGGTGGCCTTCAGTGTGGCCAACCTGAGGACAGCTTCTCTTTGCAGGGGCTGCCAATTCAAGACAAAAGAACAACTGTCCAAGGGGAGAAACTGCAGACAGTGCTGGTGGGGTGCATATATGTGTGTGTGTGTGCATACACACACAGACATGTGCAGGGAGATTCATTAGTGGGACTGAGTTCCACATGAACAGATAACCTCAGAGATGGTGCTATAGAACCCAGAGGCACCCAGGCTATGCATCAACAGCTGTAAGGACCATTGGAAAGCTTCACATTCTCTAGGCCACAGGGAGCAGCATGAGGTCCCCACTGTCCCTCCCCAGGATCTCTAGCTGCATCCCAGGAAATGATATTGACTGTGCCTTGGCTGAGCATGTGGCTCTGGGCTGAGCCTGTCTGAAGGCTGCTGAGCTGAGAAGGAACACAGGCCATGATCATGGGACATGTGTGATACCACACTGTTATGATTGGGGATGGACAAAAATGTTCAAGTCCACAGAAAAATGGACGGCCAAAATAGTTTTTGTTTTTGGCCCTGGGTTTGATCCCAGGAATGCTCTACCACCAGCCACAACCCCAGCACTTTAAAACTTTTACTTTGAGACAGGTTCTCACTAAGTTTTTGGAGTCTAGCTAAATTGATGTGGCTGGCCTTGAACTTGCAATTCTACTGCCTCATCCTCCCAATGTGCTGGTATTATAGGCATGTGTCCCCATGCCCAGCATGCCAAAATATTCATTGGTAGTTCTTCATAATTCTTGACCTTTTACCACATTTTTTTTCTCTCACTCTTTTTAATATATGCATATCTTTTCTGGAAAAAAATGAAAGTAAATTGCAAACCTCATCACACTTCACTTCTGTGAAATTCCAGCTAAGCATTTGTAGCATTAAAATTGTATGGAAGAGCCAACTTTTTCTTCTATCAGACGCAGAGTCTCTGATTTGATATCAAGCTCCTTGATCCACTTTGAGTTAACTTTTGTGCATGGTGAGAGAAAGGGATTCAGTTTCATTTTGTTGCATATGGATTTCCAGTTTTCCCAACACCATTTGTTGAAGATGCTATCCTTCCTCCATTGCATGCTTTTAGCCCCTTTATCAAATATAAGAAAGTTGTAACTTTGTGGATTAGTCTCTGTGTCCTCTATTCTATACCATTGGTCCACCCGCCTGTTTTGGTACCAGTACCATGCTGTTTTTGTCACTATTGCTCTGTAATATAGTTTGAAATCTGGTATTGCTATACCGCCTGATTCACACTTCCTGCTAAGAATTGCTTTTGCTATTCTGGGTCTTTTATTTTTCCATATGAATTTCATGATTGCTTTATCTATTTCTACAAGAAATGCAGTTGGGATTTTGATTGGCATTGCGTTAAACCTATAGAGAACTTTTGGTACATATTGTGGGGTCGGGCTCCAAATTCCTTAATAGGACACCCATAGCACAAGAGTTAATAATAAGAATCAACAAATGGGACTTACTTAAACTAAAAAGTTTTTTCTCAGCAAGAGAAACAATAAGAGAAGTAAATAGGGAGCCTACATCCTGGGAACAAATTTTTACTCCTCACACTTCAGATAGAGCCCTAATATCCAGAGTATACAAAGAACTCAAAAAGTTAGACAATAAGATAACAAATAACCCAATCAACAAATGGGCCAAGGACCTGAACAGACACTTCTCAGAGGAGGACATACAATCAATCAACAAGTACATGAAAAAATGCTCACCATCTCTAGCAGTCAGAGAAATGCAAATCAAAACCACCCTAAGATACCATCTCACTCCAGTAAGATTGGCAGCCACTATGAAGTCAAACAACAACCAGTGCTGGTGAGGATGTGGAGAAAAGGGTACACTTGTACATTGCTGGTGGGACTGCAAATTGGTGTGGCCAATTTGGAAAGCAGTTTGGAGATTCCTGGGAAAGCTGGGAATGGAACCACCATTTGACCCTGCTATTGCCCTTCTCAAACTATTCCCTGAAGACCTTAAAAGAGCATGCTACAGGGATACTGCCACATCGATGTTCATAGCAGCACAAGTCACAAGAGCTAGACTGTGGAACCAACCCAGATGCCCTTCAATAGATGAATGGATAAAAAAAATGTGGCATTTATACACCATGGAATATTACACAGCACTAAAAAATGACAAAATCATGGAATTTGCAGGGAAATGGATGGCACTAGAGCAGATTATGCTTAGTGAAGCTAGCCAATCCCTAAAAAACAAATACCAAATGTCTTCTTTGATATAATGAGAGCAACTAAGTACAGAGCAGGGAGGAAGACCAGGAAGAAAAGATTAACATTAAACAGAGACATGAGATGGCAGGGAAAGGGAGAGAAAAGGGAAATTGCATGGAAATGAAGGGAGATCCTCACTGCTATACAAAATTACATATAAGAGGTTGTGAGGGGAATGGGAAAATAAACAAGGAGAGAAATGAATTACAGTAGATGGGGTAGAGAGAGAAGATGGGAGGGGAGGGGGGATAGTAGGGGATAGGAAAGGTAGCAGAATACAACAATTACTAATTGGGCATTATGTAAAATTGTGGATGTGTAACCGACGTGATTCTGCAATCTGCATTTGGGGTAAAATTGGGAGTTCATAACCCACTTCAATCTAATATATGTAATATGATATGTCAAGAGCTTTGTAATGTTGTGAACAACCAATAAAAAAATTGTATGGAAGAAACTGAGCAGGTTCTTGCACCAACAGCCTGTGTACATTAAGAAACCAGAAAAGAAAACAATTGCAAAGCAAGCAGAAAGAAGGAAATCAGAAAGTCTCATTTATTTATTTAGTGGTACTGAGTACCAACCAAGGACCTTGCATGTACTAGACAAGTATGCTAACATTGAGATGCACCCCAGCCAGAAAATCACAAATATAAGAGCAGTCATCAATTAAATTGAAGACAGAAATAAATAAGGAAATTTTTTTTAGAAAAATTTATTTATTTTTTTTAAGAAAAAAGCTTTACCTTTATCATTTAGAACCATTGCGTGGCTGGGAATGGTGATGTTCACCTGTAATTCAAGCACCTCAGAATTTTGAGGGAGAAGGATTGCAATTTCAAGGTCAACCTAAGCAACTAAGCCAGTCCCTGTCCCCAAATAAAACATAAAAATGGCTGGGAATGTGGCTCAATGACTAAGCATTCCTGGTTCAATCTCCAGTACCAAATAACAAACAAAACAAAATAAAACAAAACCAAAAATAAAACCATCCTGCAACCAATCTGGACTTTACTATTATGCATGGCTTGTTTGGGTTAGTGGGTGACAATACTTTTTTATTTTATTTGTTTATATATGGCAGCAAAAGGCATTGCAATTCTTATTACACATATAGAGCACAATTTTTCATATCTCTGGTTGTATATAAAGTATATTCACACCAATTTGTGTCTTCATACATGTACTTTGGATAATAATAATCATGTTTCACCAAACATCCATTAACCATGTACCACTTAGTAGTAAGTCAGATTGCTGTGCTTTCCTGTCACCATGTCACAGGCCATGTCACTGTGTATGTGAGAGTATTTCTCAATCCTTGTCAGTTGCCTGGATTCTCTGATTTTGCACCCACATCATGGTCTTTCTTACTTCTAGTTCCTCTGCCACCTCCATTTTCAAGGTCACCTTTCATCCTCTGCCACCTCCATTTTCAAGGTCACCTTGTCAATCTTGTGTCTGCATTCTCATTGTAGTACATTTTCACATGATTTGAGGAAGAATAAATATCTAAAAATACTGAGACTTTCAACCAACCAGCATGGATGTTCTGATTTAGTTTTTGGTATAGAGGTCCTGTGCATTTGTTCTTAGGGGTTTCATAATTTCATACTATTGGTAAATAGTATGTTTTCTAACATTTCATATTCTAGTGATTGCTGGCTTATAGAAATACAATTAATTTTTTATATTGTCCTTATAAACCTTGCCAAATGCACTGATTGTTAGAATACCTGTTAATGCATTCCCTTGAATTTTCTAATATATAGTTGTTACCAGCAAACAGACACAGTCTAAAAACCTGGATTCTTTTCACCTCTTTCCCTGGCTCCACCACCCAAACTGCAACCCTCAGGACTGTTGAATGGCATGGTCAGAGTGGACATTCTTGTCTTGTTCTGGATTTCAGGGGAATAAACTCTCAATATTTTATCAATTTGTGTGGGATTTATGCAGATTGTTGATCAGATTTTGAATGTTACATTCTATTCTCAGTGTTCTAAAGGTTTTTAATCATACATTCTGTTAAATACTTTTCCTTTGTCTATTAAATTGGTCATTTTTCTTTTTTTTCCTGTTGCTACAGTTTATTAGCCAGTGTTCTCCAGAAAGACAGAGCTTAGAGTACATATAATACATTCATAAATAATTGTTTTATATATATATTTTAATAGGTAGGATACTATATAATTATACTCATTATATAATTATTCATAATGTATTGATATGGTATATTAACATATAATGTTAATTATACATAAATATAATAATGTATTATATACTAGTATATATTAATATATAATTATATAATATTGTGTAAAATGTATTAATATTTTATAAATTTAATTAATAATTTAAATGTATATAATATTGTGTAAAATATTTATATAATAAATATATAATTATATAGAATTACTGCATAATTATATATAATACAAAGAATTATGTATAACATACTATGTGTACACTAAGAGTATACATATATAGTACATATGTATATACATATATATATATGTATATATATATATATATATACACAGCTAATTGTTATACACATAGTTAATAGCTATATTCTTCTCAGATATCTGCAGGTTTTCCAGTGGGCAAGCTGGAAGCCCATGAGCCAATCTGCATTCACAGGTCTGAAAGCTGGGCAGTATGCTAATGTTGCAGGCTGAGTCTGCAGGCCTGAGAAGAGCAAGATCTCAGCACAAGTAGGCAGACAGCAAGAATCCCCTCTTAACTTTTTTTTTTTCTTTACTGTCCAAGTCTTCAGGTGATTAGATGAGACCAATCAACATTTGGGAGGACAATTTGTTTTACTGAGTCCACTGCTTCAAATTCTAATCTCATTTAGAAATGCCCTTACACACAGTCCCAGAATTATGTTTTATTGAATATCTGGGCTCCTTGAGACACAGTCAAGCAGACACATAAAATTAATCATCACAGCTAGGGAATTACTCTGCTTTTAAAAAAGGATTGAAACACTTTTGTGTTCTTGGAATAAATTCTGGTTAATTGTTATGTATTTTTTCATACATGTCAATTTAGTTATGTGTTTCTCCTTTAAATTTTTGCTTAATTTGGTGTGTTGAATTAATCTTGCTTAATATTTTGAACTTCTGTTTATGAGAATAAATGTCTACATGTTTTTTTTAACATTCCTATAATAGCTTTGTCAAGATTATGTTGGCTTCATGAAAAAAGTTGGGAAATATTTCTTCTTTTTCTATTCTTTTGAATAAATTTGGCAAAATTCATGTCATTTCATACAAATTTGGAAGAATTCAAAAGCAGAGTCACCTGGTTCTGAAATTTCATTCATTAGAAGATTTGAAACAACCAAATTCTGTATTGGACTACTCATATTTTAATTTTTTCCTGTTAGCTCTATGGGGTGTAATATTTGAAGAATGTGTATATTTAATCCAAATTGTCAAATTCATGGGTAAATTGTGTTTAATATCCCACATTTTTTTGATGTCTGTAGGGATATGTAGAGATCTTCCTTTTCAGAACATTGATATCAACAATTTTGATTTTGTCTTTGTTTTATCTCTATCATTTATCATTTTTCCTAATTACATGTGTTTGTATTTTATGAATTTCTGCTTATATTTTATACTTTCCTTCTGTTTATTTACTTTTAGTTTTCTAGAGTTTTGAGATTAAAGTTTAAATAATTGATTATTTTTCAGGCCTTTTTAAATTTATATAACTTTTGCAATCAAGTCTACAAATTTATTTCTAAATATTGTTTTAGCACATCCCTCAAATTTGAAAATGTTCTATTTGTATTATAATTTAGTTCAATAACATTGTCTCACTTCTATTTTGATATCTTATTTCACCAATTATTTAAAAATGCATCACTTGTAGCTGAACATTTTCTAATTTTTTATGATATTACTTTCTAACTTAAATTCATGGTGGTTGGAGAACACACTCTGAATTAGTTAATCTCTAAAAAATTTGGAGCCCTTTTTTTTAGTTTGAGTTTATTTATTTTAAATACATATGTAAAATTATTTTTTTTGTGCTGGTTCTGAGGTTCAGCATGTGCATGGGCTTATGTTGTTAAATGCTTTTTCTGCATCTATTGCTCTATTCACATTGTTTTCTTTTTTGTTAATAAGGTGGATTACCTTGATGGATTTCAATTCTGAAGCAGCCTTGCATTTCTGGGTTAAAGCTTACTGGATTTTTATGTGTCATTCTTTTGTATATTTCTGAACTCTATTTGATACTTTTATGTTGTGGATTTTTGTGCCTGTATTCACAAGGACTATTGGTTTATGGTTTTATTTGTTTGTTTTTCTTGTACTGACTTTGTCTCTTTCCCCTCCTCCCTCCTTCCTTTTTTGTATCAGGGAAATTATTTGTTTCATCAAATTAATTTAAGGCATTCCCTTTTCTCCGATTTCTGGAAGGGGTTGTGTAGACCTGATTTTTTAAAAAATAGACATTCAGTAGAACTTGCCATTGAAACCACGTGGACCTGATGTTTTCCATTCAGAAGATTTTAAACTGTTAACTCAATTTCTTTCCTATACATGAGGTTGGCAGTTGTCCATTTTCCCTGGGTGAGTTTTGGTAGGTGGTGTCCCCTGGGGATGCAGTTTCATCTCCACAGTGGAGCCCGTGGGCAGGTCAGTGCTCAGTCCTCCCTAGCCCCGCCTTTGTTGTGGTGTCTGCAGCCAGCCCTTCTTTCATTTCTGAAATCAGTAACTGTCTTTATGCTTCTTATTTTTGTATTAGTTCCTTTATTTTTTATTAGTCTGATTAGTAGTATCTGAATTTTATTCATCTTTTCAAAGTATCAGCTTCCAATTCATTAATTTTTCTTCATTTCCCCCCCTGTTTTTAATTTAATTGATTTCTGATCTTCTGTTTTCTTTCCTATTTGTGTTTTTTGGCTCTATACTTGCTTTGAATTTTCTAGTTTCTTTCTTTTTTTAAGATGTTCTTTTAAAATGTTTTTTATTTGTTTTAATTAGTTATACATGAGTGTAGAATGCACTTTGATACATTATATAGAATGGAGTATAATTTCTTATTCTTCTACTTATGCATGATGTAGAATCCCACTGGTCATATAGGTATATATGTACACAGGGTAATAATGTCTGACCCATTCTAGTATCCTTTCTGCCCCATAACCTCTCCCCTCACCACACTCCCTCTATATAATCTGAAGTAACTCTATTCTTCCCTAATCCCCTGGCTCACTTTGAATTGGCACCCACATTTGTTTTTCAGACAAAAAATTTGGCCTTTGTTTTCGGGGGGTTGGCTTATTTCACTTAGGAAGATATTCTCCAGCTCCATCCACGTACTGGAAAATGTCATAAATTAATTCTTCTTTAATGTTGAATAATATTCTATCATGTATAACATTTTTTACCCATTCATCTGTTGAAGGGCACATACTTTGATTCTGTAGTTTAGCAATTGTGAATTGAGCTGCTATAAACATTGATGTGGCTGCATCACTTTAATATGCTGATCTTAAGTCCTTTGGATACAAACTGAGGAGTGGGATGACTGGTTAAAATTGTGGTTCCATTTCAAGTTTTTTTTTTTAAAGAGAGAGTGAGAGAGGAGAGAGAGAGAGAGAGAGAGAGAGAGAGAGAGAGAGAGAGAGAGAGAGAATTTTTAATATTTATTTTTTAGTTCTCGGAGGACACAACATCTTTGTTGGTATGTGGTGCTGAGGATCGAACCCGAGCCGCACGCATGCCAGGCGAGCGTGCTACCGCTTGAGCCACATCCCCAGCCCCCTCCATTTCAAGTTTTCTGAGGAATCTCTATACTGATTTCCATAATGGTTGCATCAATTTGCATTCCCACCAGCAATGTATGATTGTACCTTTTTTTCTCAAATCCCGCCTGCATTTATAACTGTTTGTATTCTTGATAATTGCCATTCTGAGTGGGGTGAGATGAAATATTAGAATAGCTTTGATGTGCATTTCTCTAATTGCTAAAGATGTTGAATATTTTTTCAAATATTTGTTGATGGATTGTATTTCTTCTTCGTGAAGTGTCTGTTCAGTTCTTTAGCCCATTTATCGATTGGGTTATTTGTTTTTTGATGTCAAGTTTTTGTGTGTTTTTAGTTCTTCATATATTCTGAAGATCAATGCTCTATCTGACATGCATGTGGTAAATATTTTCCCCCATTTGTAGGCTCTACCTTCACCTTCTTGATTGTTTACTTTACTGAGAAGAACCATTTTAGTTTGAATCTGTCCCATTTATTGATTCTTGATTTTACTTCTTGTGCTTTAGAAGGAGTCCTGTTAAGGAAGTCAGATCCTAAAACAACATGGTGAAGATTTGGGCCTACTTTTTCTTCTATTAGGTGCAGGGTCTCTGGTCTAGTGCCCAAGTGTTTGAATCATTTTGAGTTGACTTTCATTCAGAGTAGGGGGGAGTTAATTTCATTTTGTTACATGTGGATTTCCAATTGTTCCAGCACCATTTATTGGATAGGTCATCTTTTCTTCAGTGAGTATTCTTGGCACATTTGTCTAGTATGAAATAGCTATGTTTCTGTGTCTTCTATTTTTTTTATCTTTGGTCTACCTGTGTGTTTTGTTGCCAATAACATGCAGTTGCTATAACTGTAGTATAATTTATTTATTTATTTTTATTGCCTTTATATGTGTACTTTTTTGCATTACAATTCTTAAAACACATATATGCCACAATTTTTGTATCTCTGTATATAAATTATGTTGACACCCAATTCAAGTCTTCATACATGTACTTTGTATAATGATGTTCATCATATTCCACCATCCTTGCTAATCTCCTACCCCCTCCATTTCCCTCTTACTCCTATCTAGAAATCATCTATTCCTCCCATGCTCTCCCTCCCTACCCCACTATGAATCAACCTCCTTATATCAGAGAAAACATTCAGCATTTGTTTTTTGGGGATTGGCCAACTTCACTTAGCATTGTCTTCTCCAACGCCATCCATTTACCTGAAAATGCCATATTTTGTTCTTTTTTAATGCTGAGTAAAATTCAATTGTGTATATATTCCACATTTTTAAAATCCATTCATCCACTGAAGGACATCTATGTTGGTTCCACAGTTTAGATATTGTGAATTGTGCTGCTATAAACATTGATGTGGCTGTGTCCCTGTGGTATGCTGTTTTTAAGTCCTTTGGCTATAGTCTGAGGAGATGAATAGCTTGGTCAATTGGTGGTTCCATACCCAGTTTTCCAAGGAATCTCCATATTGCTTTCCATATTGGCTGCACCAATTTGCAGCCCCACCAGCATGATATGAGTCTACCTTTTCCCCCCACATCCTCACCAACACTTATTGTTGTTTGTTTTCATAATAGCTGCCCTTATGACTGAAGTGAGATGATATCTTAGAGTGGCTTTGATTTGCATTTCTCTGATTACTAGAGATGATGAACATTTTTTCATATATTTGTTGATTGATTGTATATCCTCTTCTGAGAAGTGTCTGTTCAGGTCCTTAGCCCATTTGTTGATTGGCTTATTTGTTTTTTCAGTGTTTAGCTTTTTGAGTTCTTTATATAACCTAGAGATTAGTGCTCTATCTGATGTGTGAGGGCTAAAAATTTGCTCCCAGGATTTAGGCTCCCTGTTCACCCCAGATTGTTTCTTTTGTTAAGAAGAAAGTTTTCAGTTTGATCCCATCCCATTTATTGATTCTTAGTTTTAATTCTTGTGCTATAGAAGTCTTATTAAGAAAGTTGGGGCCTAATCCCACATGATGAAGATTAGGGCCTACTTTTTCTCCTATAAGATGCAGAGTCTCTAGTTTAATTTCTAGGTCCTTGATCCATTTTGAGTTAACTTTTGTGCATGGTGAGAGATAGGGGTTTAATTTCATTTTATTGCATATGGACTTCCAGTTTTCCCAGCACCATTTGTTAAAGAAGCTATCTTTTCTCCAGTGGATGTTCTTGGCACCTTTGTCTAATATAAGATAATTGTAATTTTGTGGGTTAGTCTGTTTCCTCTGTTCTGTACCATTGGTCTACCAGCCTGTTTTGGTGCCAGTACCATGATGTTTTTGTTACTATTGCTCTGTAGTATCGTTTAAGTTCTGGTATAGTGATGCCACCTGCTTCACTCTTCCTGCTTAGGATTGCTTTAGCTATTCTGGATCTCTTATTTTTCCAGATGAATTTCATTATTGCTTTTTCTATTTCAATGAGGAATGCCATTGGGATTTTGATCAGAATTGCATTAAATCTGTATAGTGCTTTTAGTAGTATGGTCATTTTGATAATATCAATTCTGCCTATCCAAGAACAAGGTATATTCTTTCATCTTCTAAGATCTTCTTTGATTTCTTTCTTTAGGGTTTTGTAGTTTTCATTGTATGGATATTTCACCTTTTGGTTAAGTTGATTCCCAAGTATATTATTTTTTTGAGGATATTGTGAATGGGGAAATTTTTTATTTCCTTCTCAGAGGATTTGTCACTGATATACAGAAATGCCTTTGATTTATGGGTGTTGATTTTATATCCTACTACTTTGCTGAATTCATTAACTAGTTCTAGAAGTTTTCTGGTGGAATTTTTTGCATCTTCTATGTATAGTATCAGCAAATAGAGCTAATTTAATTTCTTCTTTCCTATACATATCCCTTTAATTTCTTTCATCTGACTAGTTGCTCTGGCCACTGTTTTAAGGACTATGTTGAATAGAAGTGGTGAAAGAGGGCAGCTCTGTCTTGTTCCAGTTTTTAGAGGAAATGCCTTCAGTTTTTCTCCATTTAGAATGATGTTGACCTGGGGCTTAGCATAGATAGCCTTTACTATGTTGAGATATGTTCCTGTTATCACTAGTTTTTCTAGTGTTTTGAACATAAAGAGGTTCTGTATTTTGTAAAATACTTTTTCTGCATCTATCGAGAAGACCATATGATTCTTATCTTTAAGTCTATGTGATGAATTACATTTATTGATTTCCATATGTTGAACCAACTTTGCATCCCTGGGATGAATCCCATTTGATCCTGGTGCACAATCTTTTTGATATGTTTTTGTATTCAATTTGCCAAAATTTTATTGATAATTTTTGCATCTATGTTCATTAGAGATGTTGGTCTGAAGTTTTTGTTCTTTGAAGTGTCTTTGTCTGGTTTTGGAATCAGGGTGATATTGGCCTCATAGAATGAGTTTGGAAGTGCTCCCTCTTTTTCTATTTCCTGAAATAGATTGAAGAGTATTGGCATTAGTTTTTCTTTATAGGTCTTGTAAACTTAGCTGTGTATCCATCCAGTCCTGGGATTTTCTTGGTTGGTAATCTTTTTCTCCTATTAGACGCAGAGTCTCTGGTTTAATTCCTAGCTCCTTGATCTTCTATTTCCTCACTTGATATTGGTCTGTTTAAGTTGTGTATATCTTCCTGAATCAATCTGGGCAGATCATATGACTTAAGAAATTTATTGATGCCTCCAATGTCTTCTATTTTTTGGAGTATAAGTTTTCAAAATAACTTTTAATTATTCTGTATTTCTGTATTGTCTGTTGTGATATTGCCTTTTTTGTCATGTATGATGCTAATTTGAGTTCTCTCTCTCCTTCTATTTGTTAGCATGGCTAAGGGTCTATAAATTTTATTTATTTATTCAAAAAACCAACTTTTGGTTTTATCAATTTTTTCATTGCTTTTTTTTGTTTTGATTTTATTTATTTCAGCTCTAATTTTAATTATTTCTTGACTTCTACTGCTTTTGCTGCTGTTTTTTCTTTTTCCAGAGCTTTGAGATGTAGTGTGAGGTCATTTATTTGTTGACTTTTTCTTCTTGAACTCCATGCAATGAACTTTCCTCTTAGTACTGCTTTCATAGTGTCCCAGAGATTTTGATATGTTGTGTCTATGTTCTCATTTACCTCTAAGAATTTTTAAATCTCCTCCTTGATGTTTTCTGTAACCCATTGTTCATTCAGTAGCATATTGTTCAGTCTCCATGTGATGCAGAAAATTTTATTTTTATTTTGTCATTGATTTCCAATTTAATTCCATTATGATCTGATAAAATGCATGGTAGTATCTCTACTTTTTTTGTATTTGCTAAGAGTTGGTTTGTGGCATAGTATATGTTCTATTTTAGAGAAGAATCCATGTGCTGCTGAGAAGAAAGTTTATCTGCTTGATGCTGATTGAAATATTCTATATATGTCCATTAAGTCTAAGTTATTAATTGTGTTATTGAGCTCTATCGTTTCTTTATTCAACTTTTGTTTGGAAGATCTATCCAGTGGTGAGAGATGTGTGTTAAAGTCCTCTAAGATTATTGTGTTGTGGTCAATTTGACTCTTGAACTTGAGAAAAGTTTGTTTGATGAACATAGCTGCACCATTGTTTGGGGCATATATATTTATGATTGTTATGTCTTGTTGGTGTATGGTTCCCTTGAGCAGTATGTAATGTCCATCTTTATCCCTTTTGACTAACTTTGGATTGAAGTATGCTTTATTTGATATGAGTATGGAAACCCCTTCTTGCTTCCTCAGTCCTTGTGAGTGGTATGATATTTCCCAACCATTCACCTTCAGTCTGTGTATGTCTTTTCCTATCAAATGAGTCTCCAGTAAGCACTATATTGTTGAATCTTTTAAAAAAATCCAATCTGCTAGCCTATGTCTTTTGATTGGTGAGTTTAAGCCAGTAACATTTAGGGTTACTATTGAGACATGGTTTGTATTTCTAGCCATATTTGTTTATTTTTGTTATTTAACTTGACTTAATTTTCCTCTTTGATTAGTTTTTCCTTTAGTGTACTACCTCCCTCTGTTGGTTTTCATTGTTGTTTTTCATTTCCTCTTCATGAAATATTTTGCCAAGGGTGTTTTGTAATGCCAGTTTGCTAGGTATAAATTCTTTTAACTTTTGTTTATCATGGAAGGTTTTTATTTCATCTTCAATCTGATGCTTAATTTTGCTGGAAACAGATTCTTTGTTGGCACCCATTATCTTTCAGGGCTTGAAATATGTTTTTTAAGGATCTTCTAGCTTTTAGGGTCTGTGTTGAAAATCTGCCATTATCCTAATTAATTACTCCTATATGTAATCTGATTTCTTTCTCTTGTGGCTTTTAAAATCCTCCCCTTATTCTGTATGTTGGGAATTTTTATTATAATGTGTCTTGGTGTGGATCTGTTGTGATTTTGCACATTCAGTGTCCTCAAGTCTTCTTGGATTTGGATTTCCATTTTATTCTTCATGTCTGGAAAATTTTCTGATATTATTTCATTGAACAGATTGCTCATTCCTTTGGTTTGGACCTCTATGCCTTCTTCTACCTGAATAACTCTTAAATTTGGTCTTTTTATGCTATCCCATATTTCTTGGATGTTCTGCTTGTGGTTTCTTATCATTTTTCTGTTCTATGTTCTTTTCAAGATGATATACTTTATCTTAATTCCTGATGTCCTATCTTCTAAGTTGTCTACTTGGTTGGTGATGCTCTCATTTGAGTTTTTAATTTGGTTTATTATTTCTTTGATTTTAAGGATTTCTGGTTTTTTTTTTTTGTATAACCCCTATCTCCCTGTTGAGGTGATCTTTTGCTTCTTGGATTTGTTTATGTAGCTCATTGTCAAAGTGTTTTTTCACTGCCTGTATTTGTTATTTAAGGTCTTCTTTGAAGTCCCAAAACATTTTAAGCATGTATATCCTGAAAATTTTCTCTGTCAGTTTTCTGTTGTAACTGTGAATTCTTCTAATGATGTGTTGACTTGAATTGTTTGTCATACTTTCTTGTCTTTTCATGTTGCCAGCAATTCTTTTTTTCCAGCTCTGTGGGACTGGTTTGTTATTGTTTTTACCCTATATATTTGTAGTGTTCTTGTATGGTTCCAAGATCCCTCCTTTGTGGGGAAGGACAATGTTAACAGATCCCAATATCAACACTACATCACCAATGAACAAATTATTATTATTAAGACATTTATAATCAGTCTCAATGTCCAGAAATTTTGGATTCAATTATTATTTAAAATATATAATCAGTAGTTTCATAAAAGGAGTACAGTTTCTTATGGTGGACAGTGAACTGGGGGTCTGGCTTAGGAAGATATGCTAAGGGGGAAAGATGTTAGGGTATGAGGTTAATATAACTTAGGAAATTTTGAGTAGAAGTCTAATAAAGAGGGATAGTAGCAGGGGAATAGACAGGAGGTAATTTAGGGTAGACAAGTACATGAGAGGACAGTAGAGTACATAAAAACAAAAAATATATATATTTAGAAAATTAAAGGATGTTAAAATAGTAAAATTTGAGGGTGAAAGAAGAAGAAAGAGAAGAAGAAAAATGGAAATAAATAAAGAGAAAACAAAAAGAAAAAAGGGGGGGCTTATGCAATTCCTCTATATTATATTATTCAGGTGACTCAGTTCTCAAAGTTCTATTTCATGTAAAGTTCTTGGTTTCACATATGTTGGGGTTGTGAGGGCCAGAGAATAGAAGAGTAGAGGAGAAAGAAGGATGAAAAAAATACTCTTAGAATTCCTTTTCTTTCCTCTTTCTCTTCTAGTAGGTGGAGTTGTCTATTTTAATCTGGAGTCTGTGTCCTCAGGGTGGTGTAGGTAACCAGGGTGGGAAGAATTGAGCCCCCTCTCCTGCCTGAAGCTTCCCTGATCTATTCTGGCCTCTCAGTTTTGCTCCAGGCTTTCGACTCCTCCCCTTTCTTGCTTATCAAGTCCCAACTACGGGACCTCTCACCCTAAGGCTCGCACCAGATGGGTGGTGCCCTGGCCGCCCTGTGCCTTCTTCAGTTGAGAGTGTTTTTTTTTTTTTTGTGCTGGGTAGTCATGGTGCTGAGTAATTGCAGCTGGGGAGGAGGGAGGGGGAGGGAGAGGAAGTTGGAAATCAGGTACCTGTTCAAATGGAGATCTGCCTTGATAGCTATGCCCACTAAAAATGGTGAGAAAGGTTTTCCAAGATGGAGTCATCTACTTCCAGCGCCAGGGTTTCTGGAAAGGTGGGTGAAGCTGGGATGGCCTTATGCTAGATTGCAGCCATATGGCCTGGTGGGAGTGGAGTGCAGCTGATTAGATGATTCTGATACACTGCTTGAGAGCTGTGTGTGCACTAGAACTGCAGCCTTTGTTTCTGGAGTCTGGAGTCTTCCTGGAACACAGAGGCTCTGATTTCTGTGCAGGTGGTCACAGCTCTGGTGGTTTCTGCAAAAATCTGTTGTATAGGCATCCTGTTTCACGCTCTGAGATTTTGTATTCCATGTAGGTGAAACCTTGTGGAGATGCTGCCTCACTGCTTCCTTGGTTTTATTCCACAGAGCAGCCAGAAACAATACCTCCTTTATTCTTCCGTCTTGGATTCTCTCAAGTTATATATCTGTAGTATAGTTTAAGGTCTGGTATTGTGATGTCTCATTCTTCCCTCTTTTTGTTAAGTATTGTTTTGGCTATTCTTACACTTTTATTTTTCCAAATGAATCTCATGATTGCTTTTTCTAGTTCTATGAAGAATGTCATTGCAATATTAATTGGAATTGCATTATATCTGTATAACACTTTTGGAAGTATTGTCTTTTTTACAATATTAATTCTGTCTATCCAGGAGCATGAAAGGTCTTTCCATCTTCTAAGGTCTTCTTCAATTTCTTTCTTTAGTGTTCTGTAATTTTTATTGTAGAGGTCATTTGCCTTCCTTGCTAGATTGATTCCCAAGTTGTCTTTTTTTTCTTTTGAGGCTATTGTAAATGTAGTAGTTTTCTTAATTTCTTTTTTAGTAGATTCATTACCAATATATAGGAATGCATTTGATTTATGAGTGTTGATTTAAAACTGCTATTTTCTGAATTAATTTATAAGTTTTAGAAGTTTTCTGGTGCAAAATTTTTGATATTCTAAATATAGAATCATGTCATGGGCCAAGAGTTATAGTTAGAGGTCTTCTTTTCCTGTTCATATCACTTAATTTCTTTCACGATTCTTATTGCTCTGGCTAGAGTTTCCAGGACTATGTTTTATAGAAGTGGTGAAAGAGGGTATTCTTGTCTTATTCCAGTTTTTAGAGGGAATGCTTGCAATTTTTCCTCCATTTAGAATGATGATGGCCTTTGGTTCAACATATATAGCTTTTATGAAGTTGAGGTGTATTCCAACTTCCATGTTTTTTCTTTTTTCTAGTGTTTTGAACATGAAGGTGTGCTGTATTTTGTCAATTTTTTTCTGCAACTACTGAGATAATCATCTAATTTTTGGGATTAAGTCTATTGTTGTGATGAATTATGTTTATTGATTTCTCTGTGTTGAAACAAAGTTGCATCCCTAGGATAAACCCTACTTTATCATGGATGTTTTTGTATGCAATTTTTTTTTAGTATTTTTCTGAGAATTTTTGCATCTATGTTCATCAGGGATATTGGTCTGAAATTTTCTTTCCTTGATGCGTCTTTGTCTGGTTTTAGTATCAGGGTGAAATTGGCCTCATAATGAGTGTGGAAGGGTTCCTCCCTTTTCTATTTTATTAAGTATTTTAGAAGTATTGGTGTCAATTCTTCTTTGAAGGTCTTGTAGAACTCGGTAAAGAATCTATCTGCTCTTGGGCTTTTGTTTGTTGGTAGGCTTTTAAGGCAATTGTCACTTCATTATTTATAATTGATCTGTTTCCATTTTGTATGTTCTCCTGGTTCAATTTGCATAGGTCATATGTCTCTAGACATTTGTCAATGTCTTCTCGGTTTTCTGTTTTATTGTACTATAAAATTTCAAAATAGTTTCTAATTATCTTTTGAATTTTAGTCATGTCCATTGTGATATTTCCTTTTTCATCATCTATTTTAGTAATTTGTGTTTTCTCTCTTTATCTTTGTTAGCTTAGCTAGGGGTTTATCAATTTTATTTATTTTTTCAGTGAACCAGTTTTTTATTTTGTCAATTTTTGAATTGTTTCTTTTGTTTCAATATCATCCTAAAATATTTCCTGTCTTCTACTGTTTTCTTGTTTTTTCCTAGGACTTTGAATTATAATGTTAGTTCTTTTATTTGTTGATTTTTCATTCTTTTAATGAATAAGCTTAATGCAGTGAACTTTCCTGTTAGTACTGCCTTCATGGTGTCCCAGAGATTTTGATATGTTTCATCACTATTCTCATTTACCTCTAAGTGTTTTTTTAAATTTCATTCCTCATTTGTTCTGTTTTATCATTGAATACCATATTATTTAGTCTCCAGGTGTTATAGTAGCTTCTATTTTTGTATTCTCTCATTTATTTCTAATTTCATTTCATCATAACCTGATGGGATGCAAGGTATTATCTCTGTTTTTGCTAAGAGTTGCTTTATGGCATAAGATATGCTCTATTTTAGAGACAGATACTATTACTGAGAAGAAAGTGTATTTGCTCATTGATGGATGAAATATTCTATATATGTCTGTTAACTCTAAATTATTGATTCTATTATTTAGATCCAGTGTTTCTTTGTTGAGTTTTTGGGAAATTCATCCAGTAGTAACAGATTTGTGTTAAAGTCACCCAGTATTATTGTGTTGTGGTCTCTTTTATTTTTTAAGTTGAATAGGGTTCATTTAATGTACACAAATGCTCCATTGTTGGGGGAATAAATATTCATGATTGCTATGTCTTGTTGATATATAATTCCTTAATCAGTATGAAGTGTACTTCTTTGTCAGTCTGATTAGGTTTAGTCTGAAGTCCACTTCGTCTGATATTATAGAAATCCCTGCTTGTTTATGCAATCCATGTGAGTGATATTTCTTTTTCCATTCTTTCACCTTTCATCTCTGAATGTCTTTGCTTATGAAGTGAGTTTCTTGGAGACATCATATTGTTTTGTTTTTAATCTAATGTGTCACTCTGTTTTTGATTGATGAGTTTAGGCTGTTAACATTGAAGGTAATTATTAAGATGTGATTTTTGTTCCCGGTCACTTTGGTTTATTTCTAGTTTTTAATTTGACTTAGCTTCTGGTTTTAATTTTTATTCCTTTAGTTTAGTTTCTACCTTTGCTGATTTTTACTTTTTTTCACTTTATTCTCATGGACTATTTTGTTGAGAATATTCTGCAGTGCAGGCTTTCTAGTTGTTAATTCTTATAACCTTTGTTTATCATGGAAGGTTTTTATTTATCTTCAAATCTGAAATTTAATTTTGCTGGATATAAAACTTTTGATTTGCACCCATTTTCTTTTAGATGTTGAAATATATTATTCTTGGACCTCCTAGCTTTGCAGGTTTGTGTTGAGAAATCAGTGGGGATCCAAGTTGATTTCCTCCATGTGTAATCTGATTTTTCCCCTTTCACAGCCTTCAAGATTTTATCTTTAACTTGTGTGTTAATCATTATCATTATAATGTGTCTTAGTGTGGGTCTTCTGTCATTTTTTACATTTGGGTTTCTGTAAGACTTTTGTATTTGGCTTGGGAAATTTTCTCATATTATATTATTAAAAAATTGTGGGAGATCCAAAATGGCAGCGGGTGCGGAGAGATCAAGTCTCTGACCTCTTCAGCTGTGCGTGAATAGGGAGTCGTAAACAGTCTAAATGCTGTTTGCTCAGGATCACTAGGCAATGCTGAGCTGACGTGGATCTGGGGTGAACAATCTGGGCCTCTCAGAACACACACTGAGCCCGGATCGGCTGAATTCAAGCTCCCATTCGCTTGCTTTCTGCAGACAAACAGCTGTGACTCAGCACTAATCCATCCCACTGAAACAACTGGTTGGCCCTTCTGATCCTACGGAGGTAAATGCCAACCGAGCCTTCATAGGCAGTGGCCACAGGATTGAAACGGGGCTTGGGAGATCCATTCAGGACCCACCTGTTGCATTGGTCACCTGGCAAAGGAGAAAGAACTCTCGCCATTTGCAAGAGATACCACCATGGCAGAGAACTGACGTCACCAGAATGTGGCAGAGGAGATAACTTCATTGAAACCAGCGGCTACAGGTGTGTAATCCCCTAGCATTCCCTCTCCACACATTGGGGAAACCTTAAGGGCCCCTCACAGCTCTCCCATGAGCGCGATAGCCAGACCGAAGGAATCAGGAGTGGCCCGGGATCCGTGGCGTGGAACTCCTGGCTACCGCTTGCACCAGTGCTGACAACTGAGGTCTCTTGCACCAGCTACCGGGGTCGTGGCTACCGGAGGGCAAGTAAAATTCGCTGAGGATTCTCAGCCCCAAGCTCTACAAACTTAGGGTCTGAGGGAATGGCAAACAGGGAGAGTGTGCCCAGTCCTTCATGAAAACAGGGCTCCTGGGAGCAGCAGACCTGGCTTGTAGCCAGTATTGTGGTGAGCGTCACTGGTGAGAGGGGCCTGGCTAGAGGAAAAGTGGGGAAGTGACTAGACACAAGAGGAGGCCCTAGGCACTCAGGATTTGAGACTCACCCAGGCTGGGAGGAGGAGCTGCTGCACAGTGATTGGTTCCCGCGTATTGACAGGAGAAGCTTGGCCTGGTGGGCACAGCTCCACCTACTGGAAGAGAAGTTAATCAAACTCTAAGACTGAATTTATTAGTTTTTTTTTTTTATTTGGTTTTTGTTTTTCATTTTCATTTTTCTTTCTTGTTGTTTTTAAAAAAATTTTTAAATTTTTAAAAATTTTTTTCTTCTAATTTTTATTTTTATTTATTTATTATTATTTTTTTAAAAAAATTATTTTTATTTTTTATTTCCTATTTTTTTCTTCTTTTGTCTTTTCATTTCTTTTCAATTTTCTTATTCCCCCTTCCTTGAATTCTACCTGCTTACTCTCATTCTCTTTAGTGACTTCTTCTCTTTCCTTCTAATACCTTTCCTCCCAATCATCAAATAAATTTATAGGAGTAAACAGTAACTCAGCAGTCAAACAGAACAAGAAGTAACATGGGCAGCATGAAAATGCAAGGAAGAAAAGGAGTACAAACAATGCAGGACAGCCTAAATATTCAGGAGGACCTAGAGTCATCAGAAAAATGGTCATATAAAGAACTCAAGGAACACCTTAGACAGATGGAATGGAACCTTAAAGAGGATTTGAGACAGCAAATTCAAACAGTGAAAGAACACATTGAAAACGAATTACATAAACAGATAAAAGAAGAAATTAAGCATCTTTATCAGGAGATAGAGATTATTAAAAAAATCAAACAATAATTCTAGAAATGAAGGAAACTATAAACCAAATTAAAAACTCAAATGAGAGTATCACTAACAGAGTGGAGCAAGTAGAAGCCAGAATGTCAGATAATGAAGACAAAATATGTCATCTTGAAAAGAGTCTAGGCAACTCAGAAAGGCAGGTAAAAAATCATGAGAAAAACATCCAAGAGATATGGGATAACATAAAAAAACCAAACTTAAGAGTCATCAGGATAGAGGAAGGTATAGAGATCCAAACCAAGGGAATGAGAAACCTGCTGAATGAAATAATTACAGAAAACTTTCCAGAAATAAAAAAGGAAACGGATATACAAATTGTAGATGCATACAGGACACCGAGCATACAAAATCACAGTAGACCAACGCCAAGACACATTGTTATGAAGATATCCAGTATACAGAACAAAGAGAAAATATTAAAAGCCACAAGATAAAGGAGGCAGATTACATTTAGGGGTAAACCAATAAGGTTAACAACGGATTTTTCATCACAGACGCTGAAAGCAAGAAGGTCCTGGTTCAAACACTGAAAGACAATGGCTGCCAACCAAGAATTCTGTATCCAGCAAAATTAAGCTTCAGGTATGACAACGAAATAAAAATCTTTCATGATAAACAAAAGTTAAAAGAATTTGCAGCCAGAAAACCAGCATTGCAAAGCATTTTAAGCAAAACACTACACAAGGTAGAAATGAAAAACAATAACAAAAACCATCAGTGGGAAGTGCCTTGGTAAAGACAGAGGGCGGAGGGAAAGATAATCATGGAGAAACAAACTAAATTAAAAAAAAGGCTAAATAATCAAACATGGCAGGAAGTACAAACAATATATCAATAGTAACTCTAAATGTTAATGGTTTAAACTCTCCAATAAAGCGACATAGGCTGGTATCATGGATTAAAAAAATAAATCCAACAATATGCTGCCTCCAGGAGACATATCTGATTGGAAAAGACATACACAGGCTGAAGGGGAAAGGATGGGAAAAAATATACCACTAACATGGTCCTCATAAGCAAGCAGGGGTTGCCATCCTCATATCGAATGAAATTGACTTCAAGACTAAGTTAATCAAAAGGGATAAGGAAGGACATTATATACTGTTAAAAGGAACCATTCACCAACAAGACATAACAATTATCAATATTTATGCACCAAATAATGGTGCTGCAACATTCATAAAACAAATTCTCCTCAATTTCAAGAATCAAATAGACAACAACACAATAATTATGGGTGACTTCAACACACCTCTCTCACCACTGGACAGATCCTCCAGACAAAAGTTGAATAAAGAAACTATTGAACTCAATACCACCATCAATAACCTAGACTTAACTGACATATATAGAATATATCAACCATCATCAAGTGGATATACTTTTTTCTCAGCAGCACATGGATCCTTCTCAAAAATAGACCATATATTATGCCATAGGGCAACCCTCAGTAAATATAAAGGGGTGGAGATAATACCATGCATCTTATCTGATCATAATGGAATGAAACTGGAAATCAATGATAAAATAAGGAAGGAAAAATCCTACATCACATGGAAAATGAACAATATGTTACTGAATGATCAATGGGTTACAGAAGACATAAAGGAGGAAATCAAAAAATTCTTAAAGATAAATGAAAATACAGACACAACATATCGGAATCTATGGGACACAATGAAAGCAGTTTTAAGAGGGAAATTCATCGCCTGGAGGTCATTCCTCAAAAAAAGAAAAAACCAACAAATAAATGAGCTCACACTTCATCTCAAAGCCCTAGAAAAGGAAAAGCAAAACAACAGCAAATGTAGTAGAAGGCAAGAAATAATTAAAATCAGAGTGGAAATCAATGAAATTGAAACAAAAGAAACTATCGAAAAAATTAACAAAACTAAAAGTTGGTTCTTCAAAAAAATAAATAAGATCGACAGACCCTTAGCCATGTTAACAAAGAGAAGAAGAGAGAGAACTCAAATTACTATCATACGGGATGAAAAAGGCAATATCACAACAGATGCTATAGAAATAAAGAAGACAATTAGAAATTATTTTGAAAACCTATATTCCAATAAGATCGAAGATAGTGAAGACATTGATAAATTTCTTAAATCATATGATTTGCCCAGACTGAGTCAGGAGGATACACACAATTTGAAGAGACCAATATCAATGGATGGAATAGAAGAAGCAATCAAAAGACTACCAACCAAGAAAAGCCCAGGACCGGATGGGTATAGAGCGGAGTTTTACAAAACATTTAAAGAAGAATTAATACCAATACTTTTCAAGTTATTTCAGGAAATAGAAAAAGAGGGAGCTCCTCCAAATTCATTCTATGAGGCCAACATCACCCTGATTCCGAAACCATACAAAGACACCTCAAAGAAAGAAAACTACAGACCAATATGTCTAATGAACCTAGATGCAAAAATCCTCAATAAAATTCTTGGGAATCGGATACAAAAACACATCAAAAAAATTGTACAAGTAGGATTCATTCCTGGGATGCAGGGATGGTTCAATATATGGAAATCAATAAATGTTATTCACCACATCAATAGACTTAAAGATAAGAACTATATGATCATCTTGATAGATGCAGAAAAAACATTCAACAAAGTACAGCATCCCTTTATGTTCAAAATTCTAGAAAAACTAGGGATAACAAGAACTTACCTCAACATTGTAAAAGCTATCTATGCTAAGCCTCAGGCTAGCATCATTCTGAATGGAGAAAAATTGGAGGCATTCCCTCTAAAACCTGGAACAAGACAGGGATGCCCTCTCTCACCACTTCTATTCAATATAGTTCTCAAAACACTGGCCAGAGCAATTATACAGACGAAAGAAATTAAAGGCATAAAAATAGGAAAAGAATGAAAAGAAGAACTTAAATTATCATTATTTGCGGGCTACATGATTCTATACCTTGAAGACCCAAAAGTGTCTACAAAAATAATACTAGAAATAATATATGAATTCAGCAAAGTGGCAGGATATAAAATCAACACGCATAAATCAAAGGCATTTCTGTATATCAGCGACAAAACTTCTGAAACGGAAATGAGTAAAAACACTCCATTTAAAATATCCTCAAAAAAAAAAAATACTTGATAATCAACCTAACAAAAGAGGTGAAAGATGTATACAATGAAAACTACAGAACCCTAAAGAGAGAAGTAGAAGAAGATCTTAGAAGATGGAAAAATATACCCTGTTCATGGATAGGCAGAACTAACATCATCAAAATGGCGATATTACCAAAAGTTCTCTATAGGTTTAATGCAATGCCAATCAAAATCCCAACGGCATTTCTTGTAGAAATAGATAAAGCAATCATGAAATTCATATGGAAAAATAAAAGAACCAGAATAGCAAAAGCAATTCTTAGCAGGAAGTGTGAATCAGGCGGTATAGCAATACCAGATTTCAAACTATATTACAGAGCAATAGTGACAAAAACAGCATGGTACTGGTACCAAAACAGGTGGGTGGACCAATGGTACAGAATAGAGGACACAGAGACTAATCCACAAAGTTACAACTATCTTATATTTGATAAAGGGGCTAAAAGCATGCAATGGAGGAAGGATAGCATCTTCAACAAATGGTGTCGGGAAAACTGGAAATCCATATGCAACAAAATGAAACTGAATCCCTTTCTCTCGCCATGCACAAAAGTTAACTCAAAATGGATCAAGGAGCTTGATATCAAATCAGAGGCTCTGGGTCTGACAGAAGAAAAATTTGGCTCCGATCTACATATTGTGGGGTCGGGCTCCAAATTCCTTAATAGGACACCCATAGCACAAGAGTTAATAACAAGAATCAACAAATGGGACTTACTTAAACTAAAAAGTTTTTTCTCAGCAAGAGAAACAATAAGAGAGGTAAATTGAGAGCCTACATCCTGGGAACAAATTTTTACTCCTCACACTTCAGATAGAGCCCTAATATCCAGAGTATACAAAGAACTCAAAAAGTTAGACAATAAGATAACAAATAACCCAATCAACAAATGGGCCAAGGACCTGAACAGACACTTCTCAGAGGAGGATATACAATCAATCAACAAGTACATGAAAAAATGCTCACCATCTCTAGCAGTCAGAGAAATGCAAATCAAAACCACCCTAAGATACCATCTCACTCCAGTAAGATTGGCAGCCACTATGAAGTCAAACAACAACCAGTGCTGGCGAGGATGTGGAGAAAAGGGTACACTTGTACATTGCTGGTGGGACTGCAAATTGGTGTGGCCAATTTGGAAAACAGTATGGAGATTCCTGGGAAAGCTGGGAATGGAACCACCATTTGACCCAGCTATTGCCCTTCTCGGGCTATTCCCTGAAGACCTTAAAAGAGCGTACTACAGGCATACTGCCACATCGATGTTCATAGCAGCACAATTCACAATAGCTAGACTGTGGAACCAACCCAGATGCTCTTCAGTAGATGAATGGATAAAAAATGTGGCATTTATACACCATGGAGTATTACACAGCACTAAAAAAATGACAAAATCATGGAATTTGCAGGAAAATGGATGGCACTAGAGCAGATTATGCTTAGTGAAGCTAGCCAATCCCTAAAAAACAAATACCAAATGTCTTCTTTGATATAATGAGAGCAACTAAGTACAGAGCAGGGAGGAAGACCAGGAAGAAAAGATTAACATTAAACAGAGACATGAGATGGCAGGGAAAGGGAGAGAAAAGGGAAATTGCATGGAAATGAAGGGAGATCCTCACTGCTATACAAAATTACATATAAGAGGTTGTGAAGGGAATGGGAAAATAAACAAGGAGAGAAATGAATTACAGTATATGGGGTAGAGATAGAAGATGGGAGGGAAGGGGAGGGGGGATAGTAGAGGATAGGACAGTTATCAGAATACAACAGTTACTAATAGGGCATTATGTAAAATTGTGGATGTGTAACCGACATGATTCTGCAATCTGCATTTGGGGTAAAAATTGGGAGTTCATAACCCACTTGAATCTAATGTATGAAATATGATATGTCAAGAGCTTTGTAATGTTGTGAACAACCAATAAAAAAATTGTGCTTTCCTTTGATTTGTATATCCTCTCATTCATCTATCCCAATAACTCTTTTTTTTTGGTTGTAAAATAATTTACTAAAGGCACTATTGTTAATCATCAAACTAATTATTTTACCAATAAGGTACATCATTGTACACATAACAAAATGATTTCAAGAGATACATGCTAGTAGGCAAACATATACAATTTTTTTTAAGTGACAGCTTTCCTATTTACAAGATCGCATACATTCCAGGGGCATATATAGTCATAGATCACTACTGCTAAAAAGGTCTTTCAGCTCCGAAATTCTTCCTTGGATCAGTTTTTAAAATCCTGGGTTTAGAAATCAAAATACTTGTTTTGTATTTCCCACCAAAGCATATAAACATATGGATTCAAAACCCCAAAGGAGCTAGCTGGAGGGCCCAAGACCTACAATGTGTCCCCACAAAACTGGTGAGCTCTGCTGCTTGAACAGCATCACAGAAAATTAAGAAATTATTCAAAGGTAGCTATTACATTAGCACCATAATAAACATAGCTTTTACAGCTAAAAATTAGATTTTTTTTCTCAAAAGATAACACTCATTTATAGCTCTAATGCTGAAAGCAGCTTTTCAATGTAACAATCTTAAGTACATAAGTCATAGCTTTCTCCTTAAGAGAAAAAGGTAAACAAAATACAAACTAAACAAGCATCCCAGAGGCAATAAAATCTCATTGTGCTAAAAGCATACACAAATTAAGACTTTACTTTGGCACATAACAATATTGAAATTATGCTGGAACAAATCACATAGAAGAATTCAAGCAATTAAGGAATCAGTAGTGGGGTCCAGTTCAAACAAATAAATATTATGCATCCTTCATTCAATTTAATGCATTTAGCTGCCGTAAGAAGGGTACTGGTAACCTCATTTCCTGAAATGGCCAATCTTGATACTAAGAATCCAAATCAGCTAAGGAACAGAGTGTTAACGGCATTTGACTCACTAATGAAAAGCCCTAATTTCAGTTTCATCTTTCTAAGTAGAACAAAATCTGAACATGGGAATTTTTCCTTTGCTTTTGTAGCTTTAATACCCTTTTCATATAAGCTGAAAACACCTCCTGATAACTACCACTAAACAAAGGAATGAAATGTTTGTAGATTTTTTCACTAAATCAATGATTCTCAAGTTGGTGAAATGTTCGTACTTAGTCATGTTTCAATTAGTACATTTTTCCAACATCAGAAAAAAATGAGAGTTACTAATCTGGTTCTATAAGAGGTAAAATCTTATAAAACTGTATACCAGTGAATGAAAAGATTATTATTCCATTTAAAGCACATGAAGATCTTATTTTAGCCACTATGTCAGAACCTCTCGGTGTAGTATCTACAGTTCAGATAAAATGCCTTGAAAGTTTTAGCTACTTAGTGTTCAAATTATAACCACAGACATTGAAATGTAGCTCTCAGATCTGAAAATGTCTTTATTTTTTAGAAAATGGATTCCAGGAAGGTTAAAAAGCAATACCAGAGGGCATAGGTGCAGAATTGGATGTAGTCATTCAAAGCATTCAAGTAGGAATATGGCAATATAAATATCCAAAAAGCATCTCTTAGGTGTTCAAAACAAAATGTATAAGTCAGTCCTAACTAATTTGAGCTTTATAGCATTTCCTAGATGGGGGGGGGACAGTTAACATTGTAAAGTCCTGAAAGCTTTTTCCTTGGTTAATTACATTAGACAGTTTGCCTTTGATAAAATTCCTTTAAACATGGATAAAAGTATTACACAGGTCCACTGTTAAAACAGACAACATGTTGCAAATTAATTCTGGTATAATGTATTAGAAAATAAAAGATGTTGAGGTGGCTTTGGACTAAGTTTAATAGTCATCTCCTCTGCTGACAACTTCTTTACAAGTTGGACGCAACAGTATGGTATGTTCAAACTGCGCTGTGTATGATCCTTTAATGTCACATAATGGTGGATATGGATCTACAATGCCCAAGTCACACAGATTCTTCAGAGCCATCAAATATTTGCTTTTTCCCAAATGATCCAGCCATCTCCGGCAGAAGGCAAGGGTGCTGAAGTTTTCATTGATGACATTTAGTAAGTGTTTTGTTCTTGGAAGCCTTATTGGCACATGTCCAACATCAAAATTTTTCATGTAATGTGAACACTCCATATCATCATGCACAACACCTTTTCCCGTACTACCAAAGGTCTCAATGGCATACACTTCTCCTTCCTCCATTCTTGTTGCCTCCCCTCCTTTCACAATGGGCACCGTCTTTGCAGCATGTATTCTATATGGCCCAATTGAATGTCAATTCAGATTACAGATTGGCTTCACTTGATATGTCTTCCCATCTATTTAAACTTCATAGGATTCCATAACTTCTTGGATGGCCTCACCAACATCACATAGACGAACATCAATTCCAGCACACTTTATTCCAGTATTAGTGGCATCTTTTACAGCTTTTAATAATGTATCATATTTGGGATTAAAAGTGACAGTAAAAGCACAGTCAATAATCCTACCACTTATATGTGTTCCAAAGTCTATCTTACAGATGTCATCATACTGCAATACTGTTGTGTCACCAGCATTGGGAGCATAATGGGCAGCACAATTATTAAGAGAACACCCAGTAGGAAAGGCCAGGCCTGCGTTTAGTCCATTCTCTTTTATTAGCTTGCGTGAACAGTCTTCCAACTTTTCACAGATTTCTATCATTGTCATCCCAGGCTTGATCCAGCTCACAACATATTTTCTAACTTGTCGATGTGCTTCTGCAGCTTCTCGAAAATCATTCCAAATCTCTTCACTAGCTTGATCTAATGCTTTCTTTTCTTCACTTGTAGTTCTCCAAGCAGCTGTTCACCCATCTTGAGTGGGTGGGTATTCACACTCTTGTACTTTGGGAAATACACCAATAGGATACAGGTCACATATTGGTACTGAGGGAGGGTCTATTTGAACTCTTGGTCGTAGTTGTCGTCGTCGTCGTCGTCCTCCTCCTCCTCCTCCTCCTCCTCCTCCTCCTCCTCCTCCTCCTCCTCCTCCTCTTCTTCTTCTTCTTCTTCTTCTTCTTCTTCTTCTTCTTCTTCTTCTTCTTCTTCTTCTTTCCAGTTGCTCCATCACCATCTCCATCTCCATCTTCATCATCATCATCTCTTTCTTTCTCTTCCAATGCTTGTTTTTCCAACTGTCTTGCTACCTCATCCACTGAGGTTCCTGATTCTTTATCAGGTTCCTGTTGCCCTGTTGCGGTAGCCCCTTTACTCTTTTTCTTCTTTCAGTCTTTTTTTTTCTTGGCTGCTTCTTCTGCCATAGAGGCAGCTCCCTCCTCCCTGTCGTCTGGATCCAAATCGCCATTCAGGTGGCTCCTCCTCCACTCCCGCCATGTTGCTCCCCCAATAACTCTTAAGTTTGGTCTTTTCATGTTATCCCATAATTGTTGCATGTTCTCTTCCTGATCTTTCATCATCTTCTCTGCATGGTTAACTCTATTTATAGTTTATATATTTTGTATTCATTGCCTGAGATTCTGTCTTCCAAGTGGTCTAGTCTGTTGGTGATGCTTTCTAGTAAATTTATAATTTGGCTTATTGATACCTTCATTTCAAGGATTTCTGTTTTTTACCCCACAATCTCTAACTCTTTATTGAAGTGATCTTTACTTCCTGTATTTTTTCTTTGATTTTACTTTGTGTACTATCCTTTAATTCACAAAGCAGTTTAAGTATGTCCATTCTAAACTTCTTCTCTGAAATTTCTTCTGCCTTGTTGTCTGTGGATTCTAGTATTGGAGAATTTTGGTTTGTAGGGATGCTTTATTCCCTTGTTTTTTTTCGTGTTATTCATGTGGTTTCCCATATAGCAGTATGGATATAAGTAGCACAAATTCTACCCTGCTGACTTATAGTGTCCCTGAAGGTTTCTAGTACCTTATCTTTAAGGGGGTAGAACTATATCAACAACACCCAATGTAAACAACATACAGCCCCAAACCCATTATATCCTATTAAGACTTCCACAGATTCTTTCACAATAAACAGAAATGATGAGTTCAATTACTGTGTACACTATATATAGTAAATTTGCTAAAAGTGTTTACAATTTAAAATATTGGACAAGGAGAGGACAGAAGTGATACAGGACATGATATTCATAAGGGAGAATGTACAGGACATGATGTTCATAAAGGAGAAAGAAGTCAGAAGTAAAAATCTATAGTAAGAATTGAAGAGGAATTGATAGAGATTGAATATTATCAGAAGAGAGAATCCATGAAAATAGACAAACATGAGGAAAAATATATACAACAAACAAATAAAATATATAAGAATAGACAACAAATCTGCAACATATCAGTCCTCAACAAACTGATGTATGAAAAATACCTGGTTTCAAAAATAGTAGCAATGCTAGAGAAGAGAAAACAATTATTTTAAAACAAAAACAAACAAACAAATAACTGGACAACTCTTTGCTTCAGAGTTCAAAGATTTCTCAGTCTTGTCCCCGATTCTTCATGGGACTGTCAGGCTCAGACTGGCCCATGCAGACCAAGTCACTATCCAATTGATCTGTGTTTCAGATACCCCAGACTCAGTCACATAGCAGTCCCAAATTCTCAGTGCTGTTCCAATTTGCAGAGAGACCACCAGGGATGTGCTCACATAGAAAAGTGACCCTGAAAAGAAGCTGCAAGATGGTGGTCACCAGATCTCCATACAGGAAGACATCAAGCACTGCCAACCCCACAAGCACCTATACTTGACCTTCAGGTCCCAGCTGGTGTCCCCAAACAGAGGCAGCTGTGCCTTGGAATGGCAGTGGCAGCAAACTGGCTGGCATCCTGTCCTCCCAGTGCTTGCCAGCATCCCAAGATAGAGGTGGCTGCATGTAATCAAATCTGCAGGCACTCTGATGGTGAACCTTTCGGCAGCAGCAGCAGCAGCAGCAGCAGGTCAGCAGCTGTGGGACAGTGGATTGTTGGCAGCAGCACCCGGAGAACCAGTTGGAGGTGGCCGCAGCACTAATTGTAGTGGCGCCCAGAGAAAAGAGCACCAGGTGGTGGCAGCAGCAGCAGGGTAGGTAGTAGCTGTGCCTGGGGAAAAGACCTCTGGGTTCTGACAGTGACTTCACCACGAGAAACACCATGTGGGTGCAGTGGCATCTGCCTCTAGTTTCTTAAGATGGAGGTTTAGGTTATTGATTGGAGACTTTTATTTTTCTAATATAAGAATATAATACACTAAGTTTTCTTTAATTATGCATTTATTTAATTTTTCATTTATTCTGAATAATTTAATTAGCTAATATCCTCCTAATTTTATATGTTGTAGTTTCCTTTTCATTCAGCTTGGCCTGTTTTATGATTTTAAATATTATTTATCTGTGCATTCTTTATTTATTCACCAGAGATGTATCTTTATTTATTATTCTGTTAAATGAACCACTTTATCTTTTTTTCTCTTTTCTATATATTTATTTCATCTTTTACACTTATTGTTTTCTTATTTTATTTAGGTTTATTCTGTAGTTTCTTTCTATCTTCTTAAAATGGAGACTTAGATCATTAATTGACAGCCTTCCTTAACTGCATTTAGCACATACATTCTAAGTGATATGGGGGGTATTAACAGAAGTTTTGATAGGAGTAATTTTAATTATAGTTTAGTGTTAATTTTAAGACCTTTTTAGAAATTCTTATTTGTTAAAAAATATTTTTAGGGCTGGGGATGTGGTTCAAGCGGTAGTGCGCTTGCCTGTCATACGTGCGGCCCGGGTTTGATCCTCAGCACCACATACAAAGATGTGTGTCCACTGAAAACTTAAAAAAATATATATTAAAAAATTCTCTCTCTCTCTCTTTAAAATTTTTTTTTTAGTTGTAGAAGAACACAATACCTTTATTTTATTTATTTACTTTTTATGTGGTGCAGAGGATTAAACTCAGTGCCTCTCACTTACTGGGCAAGTGCTCTATCAATGAGCTCCAATCCTAGCCTTTAAGACTTCTTTTATTATATACTAGAGCCAGACGCTCTTCTGAAGTGCATTAGCTTGTTTTTCTTTTTTCCTAGAAAAATAAATCCAAGAAAACAAAAACAAACCAAATGGAAATGTTCATCTTTTTACTGTGCTTGACTTGTGTAGCCATAGATCTCCAGAACCTTATCCAGTTGTGATGAACACCACATGGTCAGTGTCTGGGAATGAATGGATGACCCCATGGCTCGTGGACACTGGCCTGCTTTCTGGGTCAGCACCATGGAGTTTGGAAGAGGGCAGCTTTCCCTGCTGGGAGCATCCAGACTGTTGGTGGAAGGGACTGTCCTTTAACAATAGCACCCAGGTGCCAGGCAGCACTCAGGACAGCCAGCCCAGCCCTTCAAACAATATATGAAATGACCAAAAAAACCACAAGGTGAAAAGAGCAAGTGGGGCAGTGTTGGAGAGCCCACAGGCACAGTGCCAAGTGTGGAGGGTGAGGCTGAGGGCTTCCACCATGCTGGAATCTTCTGAAGACATTGCTATTTGCAAAGAAGTGTCCTAGACACCTGTAGGATGCCACCCTTTAACAGCTTGGTTTAAATATCATGCACACAAAGCTCTGTAGGTCAGAAGTGCACAATTGGAGGGATGCTCACTAAGTAGTCTCTTCTGGAACCAGCATGCAGATCAACAGGGCCAAACCACCAGGGCTCTTCTGTGCCACCTTCTGGGTTTTAAGCCCTCACCTCCCAAGGAAGGTGGTGACCTCTGTGCAGTTGTCTAATACTGCAGACTAGTTTGGTCTTTGTGTAGCATCATTTTTATGTGCTCTGATCTCTGTGTCTGGCTGCTCTCACTGTCATTACTTTGAGATTCATGGGTAGGGTTGTGTGCTGTTGATCTTGTTTGTTCTCATAGCAGCCTAATGCTGACAGAGCACATCTTACTCACTCACCTATATGCAGGTGGACATTTATTCAGGGTTAAGGAAATAGAGCTAACATGGGGTGTTTTACATATGCCACCATGTCAAGTTTGTAGATTTGCTGTTTAGATCTCTCATATTTTTGGATTTTTTGTTTGTTTTATTAGATATAGAAGTTTTGGCTGGTGTGGTATCTCTTGCCTGTGATCCCAGCACCTCAGGAGGCTGAGGCGGAGGATCCCAAGTTCAAGGCCAGCATGGGCTACTTAGTGAGTCTCTACACAATTTAGAAAGACCCTGTCTCAAAGAAACAACAACAACAATGTGCTTAGGATGTGGCTTAGTTTTTAAGCACCCCAGGGTTCAATTCTCATTCCAAACAAACAACAACATCAAAACAATAACAACAACAACAACAGAGGAGAGAGAGGTTTCAATATAGCACACTTTAAAAATGGATTTATCTGCTTTTCCTGCTAATCATGGAAATTTTGCACAATGGTCCCCAGGCCATCTTACCAAGTGCATCTGGAGTTAGGGTGTGCACTGTTCCTAGGGTTTAACTCCTTTGCTTCCTTTTCCAGGTAACATCTGCAAGACATTGGCCCTCTTCTGGTGTGGGTGTAGGTGCATCTGCCTTGCTCACTTTGCTTCCTATTTCTCTTCCCGTCCCTTTACTCTCACCCTCCTGGTGGTCCCATATTGGACTCACAGCTATCCTGGTGATCAGAACACATTTCTGGCCCTTGCTGATGTAGCCAGGCTCATTCCTCTCAGGTCGTCCTTGGCTTTGGGTCTTACCTGCCTCCTCCTGACCTCTGTCCTCCCCTCAGCCTTTCAGTTTTTGAAGTGGTTCTTCTAGTCCCCCTCCAGTTGTGCCACCTGTTTTGCTGTCCTGTGATGTTGCACTGGACATCATGGTGTAAATTGCTGGATTCCTGATGACTTGGTACATTTTTCTTTCTCTCATTTCCCAGGGGAGCTGGACGTGAGGGGGTCTTTGGCTGCATCCTGCTTCTCTGTTGGGACGATTCCCCTTCTACGTCTGTGTGCCAAGCTCTGCATGACCCTGCCGGCTCTGCTGGGCGGTCAGCACTTGTGGTGAGCCGTTTCTGTGAACTGTGGCCGCCATTACAAGATGGCGCTGGTTTCCCCTGTAGTCTGTGACAAACAACTCCTTATCAGAATGAGTTGGCACGCTGTGACTTGGCACCCTATGAGAAAAGTCCACGTGGCAGTTGTGCATTGGGGCTTTATCTGCTTTATTAAGGCTGGGGCACACGGGAGTAGTAGTAGTGGCAGTAGTAGTAGCAGTAGTAGTAGTGGCAGTAGGAGTAGCAGTAGAAGTAGTAGTAGGAGTAGCAGTAGAAGCTAAAAGACATGTCAATACAAAGGCCTGAATAAACAGCTGAAAGAAGAAAAAGTATCAAGGACCTGAATAAACTGCTGAAAGAAGATTCCTGAGTTGCGTCTTCCTTGCGGGCAAGGGGTCGCGACAAGTGGCGCCGAGACCCGGGAACCAGAACTTTCAGTCAGTCAGGGGTGGTGCACCGGTTAGTCCCAGGTAAGTGGGATCTGCGATCAAAGCAGGGATAGTCCCAGTAAGTGGGATCCGCGTCCAAAGCGGGGTCAGCTCCTCTACAAAGAAAGAGAGAGCCTCACATTTATTGCAGCTGCACTGTGTACTTTCACTTTTGTTTTCTGTGTTTCTTTTGTTGTGTCATTTCGCTTTTGTTTTTTGTGTTTCTTTTGTTGTTGTGTCCTCTGTAGATAAAGAGAGAGCGGGGAAAAAATAAATAAATAAATAAGACGCTCCTCTGTAGATAAAGAGAGAGCGGGGTTTTGTATTTTCACTTTCTTTATACTGCTTGGAACAGTATGGGTGCTACTCCCTCAAGTCCAATTTTGCTGGCCTTGGACGGGTTACTGCGTTCTAAGGGACTTAAAGTGAAGCAGTGCACATTACAGAGGTTTTTAGAAGAGACTGACTCTGTAGCTCCTTGGTTTGCTTTTTCAGGGAGTCTCACGATTCCCAGTTGGGACAAATTAGGGAAAGATCTGGATTTCGCTTACAAACAAGGAACTTTAAGGGGCGGTACCATTCCGCTTTGGAAATTAGTGAGGGGGTGTATAATGGATGGTAAATGCCAGAAAGCTGTGAGCGAGGGTCAGGCCGTTCTTGAGCAATTGCATGAAGAAAAATCAGAGGGGTCACATAGCGAGGTAGCAGAAAGTATTAGGAGTAAGAGTGGTGAACAGATAAGGGAGTCTGAAGTTAAACAGAGGAGAAGGCTCTATCCGGACTTGACTGAGTTAAAAACTCCCAAGGACACAAGTAGCTCGGACAGTTCTGAGGAATTAGATCCACCCTAGCCGCTCTCAACCCCGCCTTCTCATCTTCCCCCTCCCTATCAGGCCCACAGAAAAATCTTAATTGACCTTCTCCAGAATATTCACCATGGCTTATTTTAGGACTTTCAGCAAAAGAATCTCTACAAAAAGGTTTAATGTAGATAAACTTCCTATTTTCATGTTGCCCTGTTTTATTTGGCTACTGTCTAAAAAAATCAGCATTCCAGGCACTGGACACTCCCTTACTAGTTTTTCACAAAAATATGTAACAAGGCCTCTGGCCTTGAGCTGGGCTTCACAGTGCTGACTACATTTCTAAGATAAGGGAGTTCTAAGATAAGGGAGTTACTAACTGGGCTCCATGGTAACAGCTGGCAGGAGGAAGAATTGGAAAGGGAGATAGAGGAACTGGAGGGTCGATTGAAAAAGTCAAGATTTAAAGCACCTACAGCCCCGATCGCTGTCACGCTCCCTCCTTATAACCCCGATTGGGACAAGGACAACCCCAGAAGGCTGGGGGGTGTTCAGTGGCAGCCTAAGACCGCCCAAACTTCCCAGTAATTGAAAACTTGGATGCCGATGGACAGCCGGCCAGAGTACATGTTCCTTTAGCCTTTAAGGATATTAAACAACTAAAGGAGGCAGTTACTAATTACGGATCCCATGCCCCCTTTACATTGACTCTCTTCGAGTCTTTCTCTGCCAATCAGCTGACACCTAGTGACTGGCAACAGCTTTGCATGGCTGTGTTGTCCAGAGGGGATTTTTTGTTGTGGAAAAGTGAAAATCAAGAGAGGTGTCGCGAGCTAGCCCGAGTCAATCAGGACGCCGGCTTCCCACGGCATAACCTTGAAATGTTAACAGGCTTGGGACAATATGCTATCATAAATCAACAAATTAATTATAATCCTGGGGTCTATGCTCAGATAGCTACAGCAGCCATTTAGGCTTGGAAGGCTCTACCTATTTCAAATGCTAAAACAAAAATTTCAAAAATTGCTCAAGGACCCTCTGAGCCTTATTCTGACTTCCTTGCCTGATTGATACAGGTAGCAGAAAAAATATTCCCTAACTTGGAACAAGCCATGCCGGTCATTAAGCAATTGGCTCTTAAATATGCAAATTCCTATTGCCAAAATGCCATTAAATCTACCAGAGCAAAGAGTGTTGATGACATGATTCGAGCTTGTAAGGATATTGATGGAGCTCATATTACAGGACAGGTTCTGGCCGCTGCCCTCAAAACGGAAACAGGGGCCCGGCCCGGGCCCCGGAAGCCTAGGTGTATGGGGCAATCCAGGGACGGAATGGTACCCCGGGGAGTGGGCGACTTCGTCACCTCCCACGGACCAACCCCTTTCTATCTGTAGACTCCCTAGGGGAATGCCAGGAAGTACAGGATGTACAACTGCAACCGCAGGTCGCAGAGACAGAACAAGCTGCTACCACAGTACGATCTTGGCCAGGCGGGGGAAAATGCAGACAAAATCAAACAAAATACAATCGGCTAAGAAAACTTGGAGAACTTTTGCCCTGAAAATGGGCACCAGACTCCATGTTGTTTGCATCACCATGGTAACCATGGGGTGCCTGGCCGGCATAGCTGCTTCCTGGTCCCACCTCCCACACTTTTGCGGGCTTCTGATTGGTTCTTCCACAGTCACTCAGACAGGACTTCTGGTCCCGCTTTCCAGCCACTAACCTGTACTGCTGTGTTTCAGGTTTCTACCGGAGCTGCTCAGAGCCTGTATTTTTTTTACAAAAAAATGCCTACCTGTAAATGCTAATGAAAGATATCTTTTTCAGACAAAATTTAATTCCACAGGTTTCTATGTTACAGTCCTAAATTTAAGCTAGTTCTAAGTTAAATAACCTGACTTTTTCTCTATAGTTGTGTTACTAAATAATGTTCTATTGATGGGAGATATCAAATATGCTTCTTTATATTTTACTTTTAATTTTGAAGGTTCTGAGGATGCATTTGCTCGCCACAGGAACAAGCCGGCAAAGTTCCTGTGATGACCAAAAAATCCTTATTTTCATTGCTAACTATAAAAATAAAAATGTATACTCAAGGATCTTATTTCAGTTACATCAAGTGACGTCACATAGAAGAGTGCACTCCTAGTTAAAAATAAATTTAAATGGATCCAAATATTTTAAGACCACGTGGTTACATAAAGTTAATACAATTATAAGTTATGTTCTTATTCTTTATATATATATTTTAGATATTTAGGTAACCTATATTTGTTAATCTATAAATTAATTAGCACATGCCTAATTGATTAGTTAATATATATTTGCCTAATTTTTTTTCTTCAACAGAAAACCTATAATTTAAGTTTTATATTTACATTTATCAGGTACTCTGTTTTTTCAGTTACAGATATTTGAGATAAATGCGTTTACTATAAATTTGCTTTTAAGTAAAAATACAATCAAGTAATTTCTACTTCTCAAGGTTATTGTTCAAACTCATATAATGATAAATTATTATAATTATTTCTCCAAAATATCTAAAGGTTTTAACTTTATTTTCATTGATATTTCTTCTCAAAATATAATAATTTGTTTATAGATTCTAAGGTTTTCAAACATTGTTCCAAAGTATAAAAAGAAATTAAAAAAAAAAAAAAAACACACATGCCTCCTCCTGGATGAAGAACGTTGGTGTCCTGTGATTTTTTTATTATTTTTTAACCTTGACGTCTCTCGCCGGACTCGGTTTCCGTTAGCCGGACTTGCCATCTGGAGGTCCTTACCGAGATTCGGAAAGCAGAGGTAAGCGGACAAGGCTCACCTTCTAAGGGAGAAGGGGGAAGATTGGATCAAAGATAATTTAAAGAGACAGGGTACGTACCATGGGTAACTCAACAGTGAAACTTCGTCTGGCCAACGAAGTTAAAGAACTGTTAAACAAACAAGGAACAGGAATAAAAACCAAGACAGCAACTGAATTCGTTGAAGCTATAGCCCAGGCTTGTCCTTGGTTTCTGACGGGAGGCTTTCTTAATAACAGTGATTGGGATTTGGTAAAGCAGGATCTCCAAAAGTTGTTGAGGGACCAAAGTCCAGATAGAGTCCCGATTGCTACTTTCTCTCTATGGAGATTGGTAAAGGATGTTCTTTTAACTGATAAAGTGAAGATTAAGGAGCAGCTTGCTGAATGCAAACAGGCTCTTAATCAGGTCCAAACTGCTGCCACTATTAATCCGGTTATTCAACAAACTTCCACCATACTCGATTCTCAAAATAAAGTTAACCAACATCTTTTGTCAGGGATTTAGCTGCCAACCAAAGAATAGATTTACTCCAAGCTCAGGTAGAAGAATTGGCTGACTTGGTGCTTTTGGGTTGTGTTGACCAACATGCACATTTATGCATAACCTCTGTCAGATTTAATAATTCCAGGAATGCTTCCCGCATCATCGGAGAGTACTTGGCCGGAAATTGGTCCATGGTGGCAGAAAGTTTGATCCAGTCTCAACTGACTCAGATAGCTGTTTTGAACGACACCCGTGTCATACCGGTGACTTTGGGACAATTCACCCTTTGGATTTCTTCTGCCTTTTCCTTTTTTAAGGAATGGGTGGGTATAGACATTTTTGGTACAATGTGTTGCTTTGGTATGTTTCTTTGTTTGTGGCTTCTCTGTGGTCTCAAGGCCCGCAATGCTCGGGATAAGGCTATGCTCGTCCAAGCTCTTGCTGCTTTAAAAAATGACAACTCACCTCAAGTCTGGCTTGTGCATCTTAAACAGTAAACCTTTGACATGGTCGTTACACCCCAAGTTATTATAACATTGCACTGGGATCGACATGTCCTTCTTTTGTCACTCTTCTAGTGTTGGAACTTCTACCATATCTTTCCTTTGTGCATACCTCTCCTCCCTGCCTTTCTGCACTAGGATCTTTGCTAGCTAATCTTACAGTCCAACTACACCTGCCATTTGATGGTGATGGTCATGGGTCCTGTTTATGGAGGCGGTTACCATAACAATGTCCTGTTGGCCACAACACGCTGAGCTGATCTTGCAGTACCCAGTGACGGGCAACTTCCACGCTTGCACTGCAACCTAAGACAGGGGAGTGGGGCCTCCCCAGAGACGGGTAAGCAGTGCAGGGGCGGTGGACGACCTAAGACAGGGGCTACTTGATTCCCTTTGACATGCAATAAACAAAAGAGGGGAACTTGCTGATAGCAGGCCTTCCCTGGCCCCCGGGGCCCAGCCCCCAATTCCTTGTTCTGCATGTCAAAGTGGCCAGTTCACAAGGCCATGACATATGTGCTCCACGGGAACGTCTTGACCTTTATCTAACAGTGGCAGATGTCACAACCAAATTTCTCCCCCTCTCTATTGTCCGTGCCTTTCTCTTAGGGTGTTGCCAACTTAATTTTGTCTGCACTACAAAGACAGCCTCAGCTGTCCCCCTTTGTCTACCATCGTCATGATACAGGATGCGAGGCAAGGCACTGCACTTGAGTGATCCACTTGAGTGGACCTCAAGGGGAGCATGTCCTATTGCATGCGGGTTTGACGTCCACGCCCCGCCCCACGAAAAAAGGCTTCGGCTGATATGGCCTCAGGTTTGGGGAAGGGCCCTCCTTAAGGCTGGGCCATACTATGCAGCCACTTCTGCACAGTGGGATAGGACCTCTACTCTCGCCTGTATTGTCGTAATAAAACAAAAAAGGGGGAACTGTGGTGAGCCGTTTCTGTGAACTGTGGCCACCATTACAAGATGGCGCTGGTTTCCCCTGTAGTCTGTGACAAACAACTCCTTATCAGAATGAGTTGGCACGCTGTGACTTGGCACCCTATGAGAAAAGTCCACGTGGCAGTTGTGCATTGGGGCTTTATCTGCTTTATTAAGGCTGGGGCACACGGGAGTAGTAGTAGTGGCAGTAGTAGTAGCAGTAGTAGTAGTGGCAGTAGGAGTAGCAGTAGAAGTAGTAGTAGGAGTAGCAGTAGAAGCTAAAAGACATGTCAATACAAAGGCCTGAATAAACAGCTGAAAGAAGAAAAAGTATCAAGGACCTGAATAAACTGCTGAAAGAAGATTCCTGAGTTGCGTCTTCCTTGCGGGCAAGGGGTCGCGACAAGCACTGCCATAGGTTTAACCACAGGTGAGCTCCGGCCTCCTCCCTCCCAACTGCCCTCTGTAGCTTGAGTCAGGAGGGCTTCCTTCCACCTGAAGGACTGCGACTTGTTTCAATGTGGACTCCCTGGGGACAGGTTCCCTCAGGGGTTTTGTAAGAAATGGTCATTATTTATCAGCACAAGTGTCCCAGGGAAAAGCAGCAGTGGCTCCTGTGAGCCGATGCCCCAGCTTGTACCTGTCCATGGGATCCCCGGAGGGCCTCTCACCCAGGCACCACAAGACTGAGACTGAAGGAGACTCGGCTTTGCAGCATTTTGGTTAACTCAGCTTCCCACAGAGAAGCCCTGGGACTTAGCGAAGCTGTTGTCAAGGCCCCAGGATAGTCCTTACTGCAGCCTCCTGTGACCACCTGTGTCCTTGTTTTTTTTTTTTTTTTTTTTAACCACAGACCTGGCCACGGCCAGCCAAGCTCAGCCTGGATTACCACCTATTTACTTTAGTAAAAAGTGACTCTAATATAAAGTATTTTAATCTAAATACATAAGAGACACTACATATTTTATGATGTCCACCTATTTATGTTAGAGGTTATATTCTATTTATTGTCCCAGAATCAGGGTGGGGGCAGGGGTGGAGTAGGGTCTAAATCCTGAGGATCCGGATTGGGGTTATTCCTGGGTCCTCTAATCTATTTCATTGGTCTGCATTTTTACTTTCATGCAAATAATTTCTATGGCCTCTTGATTCAATTTGGCTAGGTTACACGTCTCTGGAAATATACTGATGTCTTCAAGATTATCTTTTTTTGGAGTATAAATTTTCAAAATAATTTCTGATTATCTTTTATATTTCTGTGGTGTACATTCTTATATTTTCTTTTTTCTCTTTAGGGTCTGTACAAAGGTGAAGGGAATCTTCTCCCTGTTACATGGGCACAGGGGACTGTCCAGCTTCACCACATGCACACACCAGATGACCACATCAGGGTTCAGACCCTTGTCCTCCAGGCAGAGCCCTGAAGGTATCAGAGGAGGTTTGCTGGGCTGGGAAGTGAGGCTTCCTGCAGTCCCCACCCTCCCTCAGCTCCTGCCCTGCAGCTGTAGGATATGGGGCCACCTTGGCACCATCACAGCTGCCCTGGGTTAGTGGCTGGCTGCCCATGCTGTCTTTTTCTTTCTGTGAATAGATGAGCTATTTCACGCCCCTCACCTGCCTCTCACAGGTGACAGCCCTAGAGACCGTGACACTGCGAGGGGCCACGGGGAATGCCTGTCCCACTCACACCATGTCCTGTGGCTGGTAGTCTGTCCAGAATCCCCTCAGAGCACCTGCTTTGGGGACTGCTCCTGGCACCACTACTGTTGGCTGTGGTCCTCCTACAGCTGGTCCTGAGCACCTGAGAGCAGAACTTCCTGTGGGAAGGGAGTAGAGTGGCACCTGGAGGGGACACAGTCGTAACAGTGTGTTAATAAGTCAGTGACCACAGGCACTGCGGGGGTCTCCAGGAAGAGGGGTCAAACACAGGCCTTGGAATGGTGTCACTTGAGGTGCTAGGAACCCAGCTCTTCATGCACCAACCTTTGTGGGTCAATGTGGGGTGTTGATTTGCAGGGTTGCTGAGACCCCTGCATGCCTAGCTTGCTGGCTGCCTGTTCCTGGCCAGAAAGCTCACAGGCTTGAGTGAGTCAGATGGTGGGACATGGATGATGTCCGCCATACTAAAGCACCATCACTCAGAGGCCTGGTCACTCCCTGAGCACCTCACCAGTTGGGGACTATTTTGGGGGCTGAGCCCATAGTTTCTCCTACATAAAGTAGCTTCTTTCACAAGAAGTCCTCCCTTCTCTCTCCCCATTGTGCAATGTCACTGAGGATGCTTGTGTTTATCAATAAAATTGATAAGTTGTCAATACAATTATTATGTTAAAATTATAATTATTATTGCATACTAATGGTACAAAACAGTGGGTTTCATTGTGGCGGTTCCACACATGCATGCAAAGTGCTTTGATGGGAGCCTGCCCTCTTCCCTCCCCTGATTCCACCTCCTTTCCTAATGCCACCCTTTCCACTTTCATGTTGTCTTTGTTTTCTTTCTAGATGCCACATGTGAAAGAATACATGGACACTGAGTCCAATTTACTTTGCGTAGCATAATGATCTCTCCAGTTTCATTGTTTTCCTGCAAATGACATGAATTTGTTCTTCTTTATGGCAGAATAATACTCCATCATGGACTGCCTTTTATTTATCCATTCATCTGCTGATGTGTATCCCATTGATCCCACAATGTGGCTGTTTTGACTAGTGCTGCAGTAATGGGGGTATGCAGGTGTCTCTACACTATGCCCGCTTTAATACCTGATGATACATACCCAGGACTGGTATAGCTGGACTGTTTTTAGATCTATTTGTAATTTTTGAGAAATGTTTATGTTGCTTTCTGAGTTACTATACTAATTTATAATCCCTCCAACAGAGAGTTCCTTTCTCCCCATATCCTCTCTAATAGTTTTTATTTTCCTTTTCTCATTTCCTTTTGGTATCAGGGATAGAACCCAAGGGTGCTTAATGAATGAGACACATGCCCAGCCCTTTTTAAATTTTGAGACAGGGTCATTCTGAGTTTCACAGAGCCTTTCTAAGTTGCTGAGGCTGATCTTGAACCTGAGATCCTCCAGTCTCAGCCTCCCAAGATACTGGGATTATAGGTCTGTGCCATCATACCCATCTTGTTTTCTTGATAACAGCCATTCTAATGGGGGTGAGAGGGAATATAAATGTAGTTTTTATGTGCATTTACCTGATGGAGAAGATATTGAGCATTTAAAAAATACATTTAGTGGCAAATTCTACTTCTTCTGTAGAGAAGTGTCTGTTCAGCTCTTTTGTCCACATATTAACAGGACTACTTTTTGTTGTTGAATTTTCAAGTTCTTTATGAACTTGGGATATTAATCCTTCTTTGGAGAAACATCTGGCAAAGTTTTCTTCCATTCTGAAGACTGCCTCTTCACTCTGTTGATTGCTTAGTTTGCTGTGCAGAAGCTATCTAATTTGATGTCAAGAATCTGTCAGTTCTTGCTATTATTTCCTGAGCTATCAGAGTCCCATTTAAGAAATCATCACCTATACCTGTATCTTCATGCATTTTCCTCTAAGAGTTTCAGAATTTCAGGTCTTCATTAATGTCTTGATTCATTTTGAGTAAATTTTTGTGCAGGGTGAGAGACAGGGATCTAATTTCAATCTTTTACAGGTGGAGGTCCAGTTTTCCCAGCACCATTTGCTGAAGAGGCCGTCTTTTCTCCAATGTATGTGTTTGGTTCCTTTGTTGAGAATTGAATGACTGTAGATGTTTGGGGTTATTCCTGGGTCCTCTAATCTATTTCATTGGTCTGCATTTTTACTTTCATGCAAATAATTTCTATGGCCTCTTGATTCAATTTGGCTAGGTTATACGTCTCTGGAAATCTACTGATGTCTTCAAGATTATCTTTTTTGGAGTATAAATTTTCAAAATAATTTCTGATTATCTTTTATATTTCTGTGGTGTACATTCTTATATTTTCTTTTTCTTCATGATTTTAGTAATTTGAGTTTTCTCTCTCTTCATTAATATGAATAAGGGATTATCAATTTTATTTATTTTTTTCAAAAAACTAACTTTTTGTTTGGTCCTTGTTAAAAATTCTTTTTGTTTCAATTTTATTGATTTCAGCTCTGATTTTAATTTTTCCTGTATTCTACTGCTTTTGGTGCTGATTAGTTATTTTTCTAGGGCTTCAAGATATAATTATTAGTCATTTATTCATTGATTTTCTATTCTTTTAATGAATGAGCTGAATGTAATAAACTTTCCTTTTAGCAATGCGTTTATAGTGCCCCAGGGATTTTGATATATTGTATCACTATTCTCATTGACTTTAAAATTTTTTAAAAAATTTATCCCTGATTTCTTCTGCTATCCATTCATCATTCAATAGCATATTATTTAGTTTCCAGATATCAGAGTAGCTTCTACTTTTTATTCTGTAATTGATTTCTAATTTCATTTCTTTAAGATCTGATATAATGCAGGGTATTATTTCTATTTTTTTTGTATTTGCTAAAACCTATTTTGTGGCATAAGATATGGTGCATTTTAGAGAAGAATCCATGGGCTGCTGAGAAGAAAGTGTATTTTCTAATTGATGGATGAAATATTCTTTATATGTCTGTTAAGTCTAAATTATTGCATGTAATTTTCAGTCCTATAGATTCTTTGTTAATTTTTGTTTGGATGTTCTATCCAGGAGTGAGAGAGATGTGTTAAAGTCACCCAGTATTTTAGTATTTTAAATAAGTTGTTTTTAGTTGTAGATGGACACAATATCTTTGTTTTATTTTTACTTAATTTTATGTGTGCTGAAGATCAACACAGTGCCTTACATATGCCAGGGAAGCACTCTAACACTGAGCCACATGCCAGCCCCAGTCACCCGGTATTATTGTGTTTTGGTCTATTTGATTCTTGAAATTGAAAAGGGTTTGTTTAATGTGTGTAGAAGCTCCATTGTTTGGGGCATAAATATTTATGATTATCATGTTTTGTTGATGTGTAATTCCCTTAAGCAATACAAAATGTCCTTCTTTGTTCCTTCTGATTAACTTTGACATTTGCTTTATCTGAGATGCAGATAGAAATTTCTGCTTGTTTACACGATCCATGTGAGTGACATGTTTTCTCAAATCCTTTCACCTTTAATCTGTGGATGTCTTTGCTTATGAAGGGAATCTCTTGAAGACAGCATACGTTGGGTTTGTTTTTTATTCCAATCTGCAGGCTATGTATTTTGATGATAAATTTAGGCCATTAACATTTAAAGTTATTGTTGAGATATGATTTATATTCTCAATCATTATGGTTTATTTCTCATTTTTAATTTGAATTATTTTCTCTTTAAATTGACTATTCCTTTAGTGTAGTTCCTTCCTTTGCTGGTTTTCACTCCCCCCCCCCCTCCAATTTTATCTTCATGGAATAGTTTGTTGAGAATGTTCTGTAGTGCAGGATTTCCACTTGTGAATTCTTTTAACTTTTGTTTATAATGGAAGGTTTTTATTTCATTTTCAAATCTGAAACTTAGTTTTTCTGGACATAGGAATTTTGATTGTGAAAAATACATTTCATTTCAGACTATGGTATGTTATTCCAGGACTTCTTTCTTTTGAGGGTCTGGGTTGATAAATCAGCTGAGGTCTGTACTTATATTTTTCTTTCTCAGCCTTTAAAATTCTGTCCTTATTCTGTATGGTAGGAATTTTCATTATAAAGTGACTTGATGTGGGTCTGTTCTAATTTTGTACATTTGGGGTCTTGTAAGTCTCTTGCATGTAATTCTTTATTGGAAAATTTTATAAAATTATTTCATCAAAAAGATTGTGCATATTTTTAGTTTATATCTCTGCTCTTTCATCTATCTCAATAAATCTTAAATTTGGTCTTTTCAGGTTATCGCATAATTCTTAGAAATTCTGTTCATGGTTTCTTAACATCTTATCTTTGTGGTCGACTCTATTTTCAAGATTATATATTTATTCTTCATTGCCTGAGGTTTTGTCTTCCAATTGTTCTAGTGTGTTGGTGATACTTTCTATTGAATTTTTAATTTGGTTTATTGTTTCTTTAATTTCAAGGATTTATGCTTGTCTTTATTTTCCTTTAGAACCTCTGCCTCTTTATTAAAGTGATCTTTTACTTCTTTTGTTTTTCCTTTGGTATCATTCCGTATGCCTTCTTTTTTTGCACATAAGTTTAACTCTGTACACTCTAACACCTTCTCTGATATTTATTCCCTATGGTGTTGATGGATTCTGTTATTCAAGTATTGTTTTTTGGAGTTGATTTGTTTCCTTTATTTTTTAAAATGTTTTTTTGTGTCTACCCATCTACCAGTATGAATCAGAGGCAGTAGAGTTTCTATCCTGTGGACTTATAGTGTCCCCAAATGTTTCCATTTTCTTACTGTTAGAGAGAGAGAGAGAGAGAGAGAGAGAGAGAGAGAGAAATAATAACAAAAATGGAAACAATATACAGTATTAAACAAAATAATTTTTAATTTTTAATTTGAATTAGTTTCAATGTTAGTTATCACAATAAACAGAAATAATATGATTTGTTATTGCCTACAATAAAATAGAAAGTTTGCAAAATGGCTTACAATTTCAAATGGTGGACAGGGAGAACAGAAGTTATATGGGGTGTAATGGTTATGAGGGAGGAGGAGAGAAGCCGGAAGTAAAAGATTAAAGGAAGAGTGAAAGAGGGAACAATAGATATTGGTTGTTAGTGGAAAAAAAGAGAGAATCAAGGGAAACAGGAGAAAAATATATAAAGTGAAAAATTAAAAAAAAAACTAAAATACAAACAGAACTGAATACAAACAAAACTAAAATATACTGATCATATGCTGCAGTCAGGCTGGGCACAAAATCACGAGCCACCACACACCTTGTAGATTCAAACAGCAACTCTTTATTCTTGAACTCTCACCGGCCCTCTACACACACGTTCTGGGGAAATCCACACCTCTACTGGGCTCTGTATCTGCTGAGGGCCATTACCAAGTAGGTATGACGCATCGTAATCCTTGCCAGTGTACCCCATGTTAAATGGACTTGCCTTGGAAATTTGCTGCGACCTTGCTTGTGTGTTTGAGAAAGGTGACCCTGCTCAAGGTGATCGAGGGTGGATCCAGGTTTGAGGAAGTATCCTGCAGGTTTGAGGAAGTATCCCGGTCCTTGAGCTTAGGGTGTTCCCGGGTTCCCGGTTTAAGGCGTTTCCCGGTTTAAGAATATGGGTTTTAGGGAAGTTGAGGTTGAAGATTATTGATGCTGGGATTAGGGTGTTCCTGCTGCTTGTTCCCGTTGAGTTCTCGTGAGATTCAAATGGGATTTGGAAAAAGCCTCGTGGAGTAGGATTTGGGATCAGACATATTGGAATTGCCCCTGAACGTGTGTGGAGGCTGGTGTGAGATCGGGAATAAAGAATTGCTGTTTGAACCTACAAAGCTGTGTGGTGGCTCGTGATTCTGTGCCAAGCCGAGACATTGGCACTTGGCATTTGGCATTTGGTGGTCCGTATGCGGAACGTCTGAAATTTGGAGGTGAGTAAATTGCTCGCCCCTGAGGGAAGGCGAGAGAATGGGTGACCATTTCAAAAAACAATGTGTTCTTGTTTTGATTTATTTCATTTTTGTTTCAAGTTGCCTGTCCCTAGAAATTTCTCAGGCAAACTGGGAAAAATGGTTGGCTCAAGGTTTGAAGTTTGTTAGCCCCAAGAAAGAGAAAATTGATACAGCGAATTTTTATTCAGTTTTCGTTTCATTCACTTGCGGTTTTGTTTTGTGTTATCTTATTGGGTTGCGTTACCTTTATCGAAGATTAGAAATTAGTAAAAAAGAAACCGAAAAGTTGTTAAGTAAATTGTTAGAGATTCAGACCATGGAGAAAGACATTTTAGATCAAGGAAAAGAGAAGGTCTCTCAAGCTAGTCAGAGAGAGGAAGAAAATTTAAAGGAAAAGGGGTTATTAGGAAAAAGGCCACAACAAAAGGCTGTTACTAACTCCGTTTTATTACCAGAGGGCATAATTCAACCAACAGCCCCGCCGATGGAGACAGCTGAGTGGCCCTCAAACCCCGTAGTTGATAGATGGGATCCTGAGACAGGACCTCAAAGATTAGCATGCCCTGTATTTGAACAGGTAGGAGGGCAGCGAATTCACCGTGCTTTAGAATTTAAAACAGTGAAGCAGCTAAAGGAGGCTGTAACAACCTATGGTCCTCAAGCCCCCTTCACGGTAAGCATGGTGGAGTCCATTACTAACTTGGACATGACGCCAGCAGATTGGGCTAGCATGTGTAAATCTGTGCTAAATGGAGGACAATATTTGTTATGGAAGGTTGCCAATGAGGAATTTTGCACGGAGACAGCTAGGCGAAATGCAGCAGCCGGTTACCCTCAAAGAAATCTAGAGATGCTGCTAGGAAAAGGACCTTATGAGGGTCAGCGGCAACAAATTGAATATGATCCTGCTGTATATGCACAGATTGCTGCAGACGCAGTTAGGGCATGGAAGACTTTACAAGGACATGGAGATTTACAAGGTCAGCTATCTAAGGTAATACAGAGACCTAATGAACCTTACACTGACTTTGTAGATAGGCTTATTCAAACAGCCGCCAAAATTTTTGGTGACACAGAACAAGCAATGCCATTAATAAAACAACTGGCTTATGACCAAGCAAATCGTTGCTGCAGAGAGGTTATTAGACCATGGAGACATGAAGATTTAAACACATATATTAAATTATGTAGAGATGTTAATGAACAAGGGCAAGTCTTGGCGGCTGCAGTACAACAGGCTTTAGATGTCAGGCCAAAAACATGCTACAATTGTGAACAAACAGGACATTTTAAAAGGAGTTGCCCCATAGGAGGAGGGTTTAACAAAACCAGAAATCAAAGGAATAGAATACCAGGTATTTGCCCACGATGCCGTAGAGGGAAAATTTGGGCTAATGAATGCCATTCTCAAACCACCATAGAAGGTACTCCCTTATGAAAAAACGGACAAGGATCAGGTATTTACCCAAGATATCATGGAGAAAGGCATCAGGCTTCATTGCCAAAAAACGAACTGGGGGGCCCAATGCTCCGGGGCCCACAACCACAAATATACGGGGCAGTGGAGGAATCCAGCAACACCATCAGGGTGGTGCCCAGGACACATTGTCCATTAAATCCCTCATCAGACAAACCCGAGGGAGCACAGGGTTGGACATCTGCGCCTCTGCCAGAGCAGTATTTACTCCAGAGATGGGAGTTCAAATCATTCCTACAGGAATAAAAGGACCTCTTCCCCAAGGAACAGTAGGCTTATTATTGGGACGTAGTTCATCTACATTAAAAGGACTTATGATAAGTCCTGGGGTAATTGATCCCAATTATGTAGGTGAAATAAAAATTATAGCTAGTTCTCCAGGAGGTATATCAGTAATTTCACCTGGAGATAGAATAGCACAGTTGTTAATATTACCCAGCCTACATAATAAGTTCTCTAGTCTTAATGTAGAAAGAGGTTCCAGGGGATTAGGCTCCACAGGTGTAGATTGGGCTATGTTGTCTTTAAATTTAGATTCACCCAATGCTAAAACTAAATATTCAGGGTCGTGAGTTTAATGGCCTGCTGGACACAGGTGTTGACCTTAGCATCATATCTCTTCAAGAATGGCCAAAACATTGGCCATTACAACAAGCCACTCAAATGCTTCGAGGCCTAGGAGTGGCGACTAATCCCCATAGAAGTGCTATGGTATTAGATTGGAAGGATCCTGAAGGATGTGAAGGAACTATACAGCCATATGTTTTGGATCACCTTCCTATTAATTTATGGGGACGAGATGTCCTAGATCAACTAGGTTTGATGTTAACAAATAACATCAATCCTAATGCGCCCACTACTAGGGCTAGACAAGGTATCAGGAAAGAAAAAAGATTAGGAAAACAAGAACAAGGTATAGCAGCACCAATTCAAATAGATCAAGGAACAGACAGACATGGGTTGGATTTTCAGAAAGGGCCACTGAGACAATTAAAATTACTTGGAAATCAGAAAGACCAGTGTGGGTTCCTCAGTGGCCCCTGACTAAAGAAAAGATACAAGTAGCCCATGATCTGGTCAAACAACAATTAGCGGAAGGACATTTACAACCTTCCATATCTCCCCATAATACTCCCATTTTTGTTATCAAAAAGAAATTGGGTAAATGGAGATTATTGCAAGATTTAAGAGCAATTAATAATTAGATGGTTATTATGGGACCTGCTCAATCAGGGATCCCTCAATTGTCTGCTTTACCAAAAACGTGGCATGTTTTAGCTATAGACATTAAAGATTGCTTTTTTTCGATTCCAATTCATCCCAAGGATAGTCCACGTTTTGCATTTACTATCCCTGCATTAAATCATGAAGGTCCTGATGAGAGATATGAGTGGAAAGTACTCCCTCAAGGTATGGCTAACAGCCCAACTATGTGTCAAATATATGTTAATAAAGCAATCCAGCCACTTAGAAATCAAAATCCTGAACTAAAAATATTTCACTATATGGATGATGTATTATTAGCACATAAAGATAAAAACACATTGCTGGAATGTTATGCCACACTTACAAACTTGTTAAAAAATTATAATCTAGAGATAGGAATAGATGAAGTACAATTAAATTTTCCAATTAATTATTTAGGAGTTCTATTATCCTCAACCATGGTCCATCCACCTAAAATTCAAATACTAGTAGATCAACTCAAATCACTTAATGACTTTCAAAAGTTGTTGGGAGATATAAATTGGATAAGGCCTTATCTAGGCATACCAACAGGAGAGTTGGGACCTTTATTTGATATTCTAAAAGGTCCATCAGATCCAAATTCACCCTGCATGTTAACTCCTAAAGCTAGAAAGGCATTAAAAATTATTGAAACATATATGGAAAATATGCATTTAGATAGAATTGATATAAGTTTGCCTTTATTATTTATTGTATTACCAACAAAAAATATTCCTACAGGAGTATTTTGGCAGGAAGGTCCATTGTTGTGGATACATTTATCTTACTCTCCTAACACTATTCTTACTAGGTATCCTGAGGCTGTAGGACAATTAATACTGAAAGGAATAAAAGCAGCAAAGGGAGTGTTTGGAATTTCTCCCAATAAAATTATTACTCCATATACTATGGAGCAAATTGATGAGTTAGCTAATGAGTTAAATACATGGGCAATAATCATGTGTAAATCAAATGTTTCATTTGATAATCATTTACCATCTAATCCTTTGTTGTCTTTTTGGTCTAAGCATCCTGTAGTTTTTCCTAAAATGACAAGAAAAACACCTATCGTGAATGCTCCAAATATATTCACTGATGGGTCTAATAATGGTACAGCTGCAGTAGTTACCCCTGATCAAACTTTTACATTTTTAGTTCCCAAACAATCAGCTCAAAAGGTAGAGCTTAATGCAGTTTTAGAAGCGTTTGTGATGTTCAAAGATTCTGTATTTAATTTATTTTCTGATAGTAGGTATATAGTTAATGCTATAATATCCCTTGAAGATGCTGGTAGGATTTCCCCTTCCTCTACTGTTTTCTCTTTGTTTTCCACTATATAAAGTCTAATCTAGGATAGAAAAGATCCATTCTTTATAGGACATATCAGGGCACATACAGGATTGCCTGGAGCCCTTAGTTTGGGCAATGATTTAGCAGATAAAACTACACATGATATACATATATTTTCTACTGTAGAAGAAGCTACAAATTTTCATAAAAGGTTTCATGTTAATGCTAATACTTTACAAAAGCGTTTTAAAAAACTAAGGAACAAGCCAGGCATATAATAAAACAATGTCAAAATTGTGTGACCTTTTTACCACAAGTTAATCTTGGAGTCAATCCTAGAGGACTGATACCTAACCATATTTGGCAGATGGACATCACACACTTGCCAGAATTTGGAAAATTAAAATATTTACATGTTACAGTTGATACTTCTTCCGGATTTTTGATGGGCTCTCTTCATGCCGGAGAAAAAACTAAAGATGTTATAGCTCATTGCTTACAAAATTTTGCCACTGTGGGCGTTCCTAAACAGTTAAAAACTGATAATGGTCCTGGTTACACTTCTAACTCTTTTAAACAATTTTGCTCATCCTTTGGTATTATTCATATAACAGGAATCCCATACAATCCACAGGGACAAGGCATAGTTGAAAGAGCTCATCAAACTATTAAAACGTACTTATTAAAGCAAAAAGAGGGAATTGGAAAGGGGTATATATCCCCCAAAGATAAACTTAAAATAACCCTTTTTACTCTAAACTTTCTAAATTTGGATTCATCAGGACTCAGTGCTGCGGAAAGACATATGTATCCGAAAAATGTGCATAAGCCTAAGGTACTTTGGAAAGATATTCTAACAGGACAATGGAAAGGTCCTGACCCAGTTATTGTCTGGAGTCGGGGTTCCGTTTGTGTGTTCCCACAGGGAGAACAGCAGCCGATTTGGATTCCAGAGAGGTTAACCAAAGCAATTTCTACAGAAAAAGAAGATGATTTGACTGAAATCCATAACAGCTGATATCCAGAGCTCCAGCTTGGCTATTCTTACATCTGCGACAGTGATTAACCACGGTGCCTTTTTTCAATATCTATTTTATTATTGCATTTGTCCCACATCATAAAGTTCTATTTTATTTTTTGAGCTCATAGAAACCTAGGTTAATGTTTTTCTGATCAGTTTTGTTTTTTGACTGTGTTTTATTTTTTGACTGTTGAGTTTTTAAACATTGCAATGGAGATTTCACCTAGGTATAGCTACAAGGCCTTTACTTATTATTGTCTTATGTGTTGTATGTTATGTGTGTACTGTTTTGTGTTGTATGTCTGTATGTGTGTATGTCCAAATTTTTATTAGAGGAGCGCTCATGAAAAAATGGATCCGAATTTTTTTTTTATTCACGTGATTTAAGTGGTTTAATCTAAATTAGGTAAACAGCTGTTAATGATTGTTTTCAAAGGTGGTTAACAGATCTGTTTGCTTACTATTGTTTTTAAAAGTGATTGACAGATCTGTTTGTTTACTTTCACTTTTCCTTTTCATTATATTTAATAGTTCTGTTCAGGATAATGTCTCTTTAACATCATTGCCAGAAATCCCATCTCCATTTCAGTGCCTGTGAAGACTAAGAAAACCAAACTACAGCTTCTATGATCACAGTAAACTGTATAAACTGGTGCATCAATGAATATAACTCAACAAGTAATGCTCAATCAAGGACTTGATTTACTTTGGGAGGAAATGGACATATTGATAGACTCTTCCACTTTGAACTGCCTGCAGAACTTGCCTGGACTATATATCAGTTGCATGCATTGTGAACTATCGTCTGGTGCAGCGAATTGTGGTACTGCTGGCATATTTTTGCTGATGGTGTCACCAGTGATGCAATTTCCTTGCCAGCGCACCCCATGTTAATTGTGGTAACGCTGGCATCTTTGCTGATGGTGTCACCAGTGATGCAATTTTTCCAAAGGAGCCGCCAATTGGCTTGGTGTCGTGGCATTTCTGTGTCTTCCTCCCTTCTACTAGTGATGGTCTAAAATTTGGGGGCCAACAGAGGTGAGGCAAGAACCTCACCCCCCCACTGGCACCTAGGTTAAATTTGGGGGCCAACAGAGGTGAGGCAAGAACCTCACCCCCCCACTGGTGCTTAGGCCTATCCACAAGCATGGCTGAATGCTGGACTGGTAGTCAGTGACGGGTTGATCTGGTTGCAGTGGATTCAACCTAAGACAGGAAGTTGACGCCCAAAGGTCAGCTCTCCCATGACGGGTAAGAACCACATGTTGAATTGGACAACCTACCAGGCACCGTCCTAAGCCACATTGCTTGTTGTTTAATTAATCAGAAGGGGGGAGATGCTGAGGGCCATTACCAAGTAGGTATTGACGCATCGTAATCCTTGCCAGTGTACCCCATGTTAAATGGACTTGCCTTGGAAATTTGCTGCGACCTTGCTTGTGTGTTTGAGAAAGATGACCCTGCTCAAGGTGATCGAGGGTGGATCCAGGTTTGAGGAAGTATCCTGCAGGTTTGAGGAAGTATCCCGGTCCTTGGGCTTAGGGTGTTCCCGGTTTAAGGCGTTTCCTGGTTTAAGAATATGGGTTTTAGGGAAGTTGAGGTTGAAGATTATTGCTGCTGGGATTAGGGTGTTCCTGTTGCTTGTTCCCGTTGAGTTCTCGTGAGATTCAAATGGGATTTGGAAAAAGCCTAGTGGAGTAGGATTTGGGATCAGACATATTGGAATTGCCCCTGAACGTGTGTGGAGGCTGGTGTGAGATCGGGAATAAAGAATTGCTGTTTGAACCTACAAAGCTGTGTGGTGGCTCGTGATTCTGTGCCAAGCCGAGACATTGGCACTTGGCTTCGGCATGTATCCCAAAATCTCTCTCAATCCCGAGAGAACTCAACAGGAACTCAAGGAGCGGGTGCCTGGAGGCAGCAGGATATGCCCTATTCCCAGCAGGATACATCTTAAACCTGGAACCACCCTAAACCCAAGGAGTGCCCTAAACCCTGATCTGCCTAAACCTGGATCTGCCCTGGTCCTTGAGCAAGGTCACCTTACATGCTGTAGAGAATCAGAGGTAACTGTGTTACTATTACTGTCCTTGATGGAGTCTGCCTGCAAATGGGATATTCTGTCAAGGCATAGATATGTAACAGCGGACATGCTTGAAAACGAAGTGTCTACTGTCCTTGGGAGGGCCTACTCGCAAATGAGAGGCTCCTTCAAGGTTTAGATAAGGTAACAGCGGACATGCTTGAAAACAAGGTGTCTGCTGTCCTTGGGAGGACTTGCCTGCAAACGGGATGTTCTGCCAAGTGGGCTAGGAGGGCGCTGAGAAAATTTTTTTATCTGTTCTAAACAAAGAGCAGAGCTCAGCATACTCTAGGTCAAGAGTAGATTAGCCATGAGAAGCAGGTCACTTCTGATTAGAAAGTAAAACTTCTGTATGCTATGTTTAATTAGCTGAAAGACCTGATTTATTGATGTTGGAAGGCTGCCTTCTTTGTTCACAATACTATAAAAAGATTGCTTGTACACAATAAAGGACTTTTTTCTGCTGCTGCTTCCCTTGCTCTGCTTCTTCTTCTTCTTTCTTTTCCCATGCTGACCTGCAAGTGAATTACTGCAACACATGCAATGTCACTGCAAATGACCTGGGTCATGCCATGTGTCATTCCTACTTGACAATGGCTCTCAGCAATCATACATCCTAGTTCACAAAAAGTAATCCATGTAAAATAACTGGCTTTAGAATTGCTAGAAATGAGAAAAAAAATAAATGTGAAAGTGCATAAATGTCCATGTACCATTAAGGTTACAATTAAGCTGAGAAAGGGAATGAAAACAAAAAAGAAGAAAAGAAAAATATCTTGATAAGAAATTCTTTACTTTGAAGTTCAAAATATTCTCAGCTTATCTTTTTATAGGTTTTAGATGAGGCTATCTGGACTATGATGCTCCACCCTCTGGATTACTGGATTGAGAAAGGTAATTCCATAGGTGGAATTCCTGGAGGGTTAGGCTTAGAAAGGCCATTATTAAATGCCTATTGGTCTGGAGATTTTAAATCAGTGCACCTCCAGTGCCCAGAACTTTTTGGTCTACATTGGAAGAATTAAACTCAGGTATCTTTCTTCATTCCACTAGTTTGGTAGGGGATCCATTTTTTAGTCTCCTATGTCATCTGTGAACCCCACATTTCCTGGTCTCATGTTCAGTCTCCAAAGAATCTGATCCACCCCCACCCTTCTGAATTCCTGGCAGATGATTCTCTCCAAGCTGATCCTTAAAGCAGTCATATTAAAGGTGTAGGGACAGAGCTGGGTAGGTTTACTCAACCAGTTTCCCATGTGTAAACCTCTGAACATGTTTGATTTTCTCTATGTCATGCAGTGTGTGTTCACTGGGCCTGTATTCAGCTTCCTCAGGTGTCTGCTCCTATACTGCAGCTGCAAAATGTTTTCTTGCTTTGTCCTCCACATGCTGTCTGGAGAGATAGCAGCTTCTTTCCTGGCACATGGATGTTGTGCACCATGTCCTTCAGTTTTGTTGGGTAATGTCGTTGGTTTTTAAATTCTCTGTAACCAGACACACCTTGGGCTTCCCCCAATGTAGGTTGCTTTAATCCCGTTTTCTCTCTACCATGTACACAAAGAGACCACTCTGGCTGGTGCTTCTGGGACATTTGGGGACTTTTTTCTTATATCATTATATCCAACCTCCTGTGTCCCAATCTGCTTTGTATGTCAAGTTTTAAATTCTAGTAAGGTCCCCTCCAGCCTTTTTGTTCACCAACCACACAGAGAAGTTCCCTGTCTGCTTTCTTGGTTTCAAGCCATAGAGCAGCCAGGAATGGGACCTCCACTACTCCATCATCTTAAAAAAAATCCCCGTTTCATGTTTTCTAAGGAATATTCATAATTATTTCCAGAGTAGTTGCACCATTTGGCAGTCCAACCACTAATATATGAGAATACTTTTTCCCCCAGATCCTCACCAACTTTTATTGTCACTTATATTCTTGATAATTGCCATTCTGATTGGGATGAGATAAAATCTCAATGTAATTTTAGTTTGCATTTCTCTAATTAATAGAGATGTTGAATTTTTTAAATATATTTGTTGACCAATTTTATTTCTTCTTCTGTGAATTGTCTGTTCAGTTCCTTTGCCCATTTATTGATTGGGTTATCTGGATTTTTTTTTGTGTTAAGTTTTTTGAATTCTTTGTATATCCTAGAGACTAATGTTGTATGTGAGGTGCATATATTTTCTCTCATTCTGTAGGCTCTCTTCACATTATTGATTATTTTCTTTGCTCTGAAGAAGAGTTTTAGTTTGATATCACCTCATTTATTGATTCTTGATTTTACCTATTGTACTTCAGGAGACTTGCTGAGGAATTTTGTTTCTAAGCTGACATGATGGAGAGTTGGGCCTCTTTTTCTTATAGTAGGTGCTGGGTGTCTGGTCTAACACTTAGGTCCTTGATACACTCTGAGTTGAGTTTTGTTCAGGTTGAGTGATAGGGGTCTAATTTTATTTTGCTACATATGAATTTCTAGTTACGCCAGCACTATTTCTTGAAGAGGCTATCATTTATACAATGCATAGTTATGGCAATTTCTCTAGTGTGAGATAACTGTATTTATGTGGATTTATTCCTGTGTTTTCAATTCTATACTATTGGTATGTGTATCTCTTTTGGTGCCAATACCATGCCATTTTTTGTTACTCTATAGTATAATTTATGGTCTGGTACTGTGATGTCTCATGCTTCACTTTTCTCACTGAGGATTGCTTTGGCTATTCTGAGATTCTTAATTTTTCAAATGAATTTTGATTTCTTTTTCTATTTCTATGAAGAACATCATTCAAATTTTAATAGAAATTGCATTAAATATGTAGAGTGCTTTTGGTTGTATGACCATTTTTACAGTATTAAATATGCCAATCCAGGAACATTGGATGTCTTTCCATTTTCTAAACTCTTCTTCAAATTCTTTTTTTTTTTTAGTGTTATGTAGTTTTCATTGTACAAGTATTCTACCTCACTTGTTAGATTGTGACAAATATGTTTTTGATGCTATTGTGAATGGAATAGTTTTTATAATTTTTCTTTCAGTTACTTCATCACCAATATATGGAAACACAATTGTTCTATTGGTATTAATTTTATATTCTGATACTTTGCTGAATTCATTTATGAGTTATTGAGTTTTTGTTTTTTTAAATATAGAATCATTCCATTGGCATACAGTGATAATTTGAGTTCTTTATTTCCTATTCATATCCCTTCAATTTCTATTTTCTCTAATTGCTCTGGGTATAATTTCAAGGATAATGTTGAATAAATCTGGTGAAAGACAGCATCCTTGTGTTGTTACAGTTCTTAGAGAAATGTTATCAAATTTTCTCCATTTAGAATGATATTCAACTTGGATTTAGCATATACAGATTTTATAATGTTGAGGTATGTATCTATTATCCTTAGTTTGTCTAGTGGTTTTAAACATAAATGAATGTTGCATTTTGTCAATTGTTTTCCTGCATCTACTGATATAATCATGTGATTCTTATCTTTCATTCTGAATTAAGTTTATTGATTTTCTTATGTTGAATCAACCTTGCATCCCTGAGAGGAACCCCACTTGATCAGAGTGTACTTTCTTCTTAATATGTTTTTGTATATGATCTGCCAGTATATTATTGAGAATTTTTGCATCTATGTTCTTGAGTAATATTGGACTGATGTTTCCCCTCCTTAATGTGTCTTTATCTGTTTTTTTTTTTTGTATCAGAGTAATATTAGCTTCATAGGATGAATTGGGGAGGGTTCTCTCTTTTTGTGTTTCCTGGAATAATTTGAGGGGTATTGGTGTAAATTCTTTTTGATGATCTGGTAGAACTCAGTGAGAATCCATGTGGTCTTGGGATTTTTTTTGTTGGTAGGCTTTTAATGCCATCTTCAATTTCATTGCTTGAAATTGATCTGTTTAAATTTTATATGTCCTCCTCATTCAATTTGAGTAGGTCATATTTCTCTAGAAATCTGTTAATATCTTCAATATTTTCTATTTTATTGGTGTATAAATTTTTGATTACTTTCTTTCAGTAGTATACATTGTGATATTCTCAATAATATACTGGCAGATCATATACAAAACATATTAAGAAGATAGTGCACTTTTTATCATGAATTTTATGAATTTGTGTTTTCTCTCTATCTCTTCATTAACATGGCTAAGGGTTCATCAGTTTTAAGAAAAGTGAATTATATACTTTACCTATTCTGATAGAAAAATTTTCCCTGTTCCATAATTCCTTTTCTTTACCAATATGGTTGTATCATTTATTTAGGCTATTCTACTGTTTCTGTTTGGATTTCAGGGCATATAGGGCTTGTTGTCATTTCAGAGAAGAACATGGAATGAACAAGAAGCAGAGTGTGTTGTGATTTCCTTGACCTCTTTTATGCACTCACTTAATTAGCTGTTTGCAACCATGTTGTGATCAATCTGATTATTGAAATAATACCAACTTGGTACCTCATAAGATGGATGGTCAGGATGGAGAAAAACTATTGCTAACCTGTTTCATGGCTTCTGAGGGATGGCCTGAAAGTTGTGTCCAATTTATAGTGGTTTTTGTGACATTTTGGAAGCCTGGGGAATCAGAAAGCCCCTTCTCTCTCTCATCTTCAGCCAGAATTCCTGGTCATCCCCATCAATGGAGGCCTGGCCTTGCAGAGCACTGTAACCCCTCTGGAACTGGGTGGCAGGTGCTGGGCAGGGTGGAGAGTGTTTGTGGGCAGAACCTCAGCCAATCCCCAGCCTCATTATTTGTGTATACATTGCTGGGCTCAAACATCCAGGAAGGAAACAGCGGCCACCATCTTGGAAAGCTGAAGTATCCACCGCCACTCTCCGACAGATTGCAACAACAAAACAGGTGTGTGTCACTCAGCTCACCCCCCAGACATCGGGGAACTCGCATAAAATCTCTCCTAGGCTTTCCGGGGGAGGGAGTATCAGAGTGAGCCCGCATAAAGACTAGGGGAAAACTAGAGACACCTATCCTTCAACCCCCCCTCCCATCAGCAGCCAAAACGAAACCTGTCTAGCCAGCGCTGGGGGAGGTGCAAGCAGAAAAAATCAAAGCGCTAGAGTGCCGGGGATCCCAATAGCCAACAGTGGGACCCCGGAGATCCAGGCCGACTGATTCGTGCAGCCTGCCCCGCGGCTACAGAAGGTGTGGCGCCACGGAGAAGCAATTAATTAGCAAGCAGGGAGATAAGTGGCTGCGATTTGGTGGAATCCTGCCAGCTAAGCAAGCACTGACCCCCGGGCTGAGTACGGGATTTCAGATGGGGAAGGAAGTGGTACAGTTCTATCCCCCACAACGGAAACAAAACAATAGGGTGCCGGGGTTCCCAATAGTCACCCTCCACACCCAACAAACGGCAGGCCCAGAGTACAGTTTGAACTTCCGAGAACCATCACTCAGGGGAAATCTGGTCTAGCAGGAGAAACCAAGACTAGCAGGAGAAACCAGGAGACTAGAGGCAAGGCCCTCGCGACTGGGCGGCTGGAAACCACAGGTCCGCCCCCGACAGTTCACCCAATGCCCGTGTAACTGGGCGGTAGGAGAACGCCCGCCCGCAGGCGACTGATCACCTGCCCGCGGCCTGTGATACTGGGTGGCTGGAGACCGCCCGCCTGCCGTGACCGGGAGCTGAAACCAAACAGAGACAGTTCAGTCACACCCCCCCATTAGGACACCCTGGCAAGGAGCCTGGGGCCCGTCACAGCAGAGTAGTGTCATCACTGGAGATCGGACGTCGGAATTCCTTCCCAGCAGAATCCATGTTAGCAGGCATAGTTTAACAACACAAAGGAGAGACATCAGAGTAATACAGAACCAAAACAAATCTATAGAAGAGAGCAGAAACACGACAATCAAAAAGAGCTGGAAAGTAACGTGGACATCATGAGAAAACAAGGGAAAAAAGGAGTACAAACAATGCAAGACAACTTAATTCTACAGGAGGACATAGAAACATCAGAAGCAGGGATAGGGAAAGAACTCAAGGCATACCTAACTCAAATGGAAAGGAATATTAGAGAAGACATGAGACAGCAAGTCCAAGCAATAAAAGTATATTTTGAAAATGAATTAAACAAACAAATTCAAATGGCAAAGAATGAGCTCTACCAGGAGATAGAGATCTTAAAAAAATCAAACAATAATCCTAGAATTGCAGGAAACTATAAACCAAATTAAAAACTCAAATGAGAATATTACAAATAGACTTGATCAAGTAGAAGTCAGAACATCAGATAATGAAGACAAGGTTTATCAACTTGAAAAGAGTATAGTCAACACAGAAAAGATGCTTAAATCCCACGAGCAGTCTATTCAAGAGATATGGGATGTCATAAAAAAACCAAATTTGAGAGTCATTGGGATAGAAGAAGGCACAGAGATTCAAACCAAAGGAATGGACAGCATATTAAATGAAATAATTGTAGAAAACTTCCCAGAGATGAAAGATAGAATGGACTGCCAAATCCTAGAAGCCTACAGGACCCCAAACATTCAAAACCATAATAGACCAACTCCAAGACACATAATTATGAAGATAGCCAACATACAGAACAAGGAGAGAATATTAAAAGCTATGAGAGAAAAGAGGCAGATTACATTCAGGGGTAAACCAATTAGGTTAACGACTGATTTCTCATCACAGACTTTGAAAGCAAGAAGATCCTGGAACAATGTATTTCAAACGCTGAAAAATAATGGATTCCAACCAAGAATACTGTATCCAGCAAAATTGAGCTTCAGATTTGACAACAAAATTAAAATCTTTCACGATAAACAAAAGCTAAAAGAATTCGAAGCAAGAAAACCAGCACTGCAAAGCATTTTGAGCAAAATACTACAAGAAGAGGAATTGAAAAATAGTGCCCAAAACTAACAGCAGGAGGTATATCAGTAAAGGGGGAGGAAAATAACCAAAAAGTAAAACTAGCCAAACTAAAATAAATAAATAAAGAAGCATGACTGGAAGTACAAATCATATCTCAATTGTAACCTTAAATGTTAATGGCCTAAACTCACGAATCAAGAGACATAGGCTAGTAACCTGGATCACAAAAACAAATCCAACAATATGCTGCCTTAAGAAGACTCATGTGATAGGAAAAGACATACACAGGCTGAAGGTAAAAGGTTGGGAAAAATCATACCACTCACATGGCCCTCGGAAGCAAGCAGGAGTGGCCATACTCATATCGAATAAAATCAACTTCAAACCTAAGTTAATCAAGAAGCATAAAGAAGGACACTATATACTGTTAAAAGGAACCATCCACCAACAAGACATAACAATTATCAATTTGTATGCACCAAACAATGGAGCTGCAACATTCATAAAACAAAGGCTCCTCAAGTTCAAGAGTCAAATAGACCACAACACAATAATTATGGGTGACTTCAACACACGGCTCTCGCCATTAGACAGATCCTCTAGACAAAAACTGAATAAAGAAACTATAGAACTCAACAGCACAATCAGTAACCAAGACTTAACCGACATATATAGAATATATCAACATCATCAAGTGGATACACGTTCTTCTCAGCAGCACATGGATCCTACTCAAAGAGAGACCATATATTATGCCATAAGGCAACTCTTAGTAAATATAAAGGCATGGAGATAATACCATGCACCATATCTGATCATAATGGAATGAAATCGGAAATCAATGATAAAAGAAGGAAGGAAAAAGCCTACACCACATGGAAAATGAACAATATGTTATTGAATGATCAATGGGTTACAGAAGACATAAAGGAGGAGATGAAAAAATTCTTAGAGTCAAATGATAATACAGACACAACATACCGGAATCTATGGGACACAATGAAAGCAGTTTTAAGAGGGAAATTCATTTCTTGGAGTTCTTTCCTCAAAAAAAGAAAAAAACAACAAATAAATGAACTCACACTACACCTCAAAAACCTAGAAAAGGAAGAGCAAAACAACAGCAAATGTAGTAGAAGACAAGAAATAATTAAAATTAGAGCAGAAATCAACGAAATTGAAACAAAAAAAAACCATTGAAAAAATTGATAAAACTAAAAGTTGGTTCTTTGAAAAAATAAATAAGATAGACAAACCCTTAACCATGCTAACGAAAAGAAGAAGAGAGAGAACTCAAATTACTAACATACGAGATGAAAAAGGCAATATCACAACAGACACTACACAAATACAGAAGATAATTAGAAAGTATTTTGAAACACTATATTCCAATAAAATAGAAGATAGTGAAGATATCGATAAATTTCTTAAGGCATATGATTTGCCCAGATTCAGACAAGAAGACACACACAATTTAAACAGACCAATAACAAAGGAAGAAATAGAAGAAGCCATCAAAAGACTACCAACCAAAAAAAGCCCTGGACCGGATGGATATACAGCAGAGTTCTAAAAAACCTTCAAAGAAGAATTAATACCAATACTTTTCAAGCTATTTCAAGAAATAGAAAAAGAAGGAGCTCTTCCAAATTCATTCTATGAGGCCAACATCACTCTGATCCCAAAACCAGACAAAGATACCTCAAAGAAAGAAAACTACAGACCAATATCTCTAATGAACTTGGATGCAAAAATTCTCAATAAAATTCTGGCGAATCGAATACAAAAACATATCAGAAAACTTGTGCACCATGATCAAGTAGGATTCATCCCTGGGATGCAAGGCTGGTTCAATATACGGAAATCAATAAATGCTATTCACCACATCAATAGACTTAAAGACAAGAAACATATGATCATCTCGATAGATGCAGAAAAAGCATTTGACAAAGTACAGCATCCCTTTATGTTCAAAACACTAGAAAAACTAGGGATAACAGGAAATTACCTCAACATTGTAAAAGCTATATATGCTAAACCTCAGGCTAGCATCATCCTAAACGGAGAAAAACTGAAGGCATTCCCTCTAAAATCTGGAACAAGACAGGGATGCCCTCTATCATCACTTCTATTCAATTTAGTTCTTGAAGTACTAGCCAGAGCAATTAGACAGACAAAAGAAATTAAAGGCATAAAAATAGGAAAAGAAGAAATTAAATTATCGCTATTTGCGGATGACATGATAATATACTTAAAAGATCCAAAAGGGTCTACAAAGAAGGTGCTAGAGTTAATAAATGAATTCAGCAAAGTGGCAGGTTATAAAATCAACACGCATAAATCAAAGGCATTCCTGTATATCAGCAACAAAACATCTGAAATGGAAATAAGGAAAACCACTCCATTCAAAATATCCTCAAAGAAAATAAGATACTTGGGAATCAACCTAACAAAAGAGGTGAAAGATTTATACAATGAAAACTACAGAATCCTAAAGAGAGAGAAGATCTCAGAAGATGGAAAAATGTATCCTGTTCATGGATAGGCTGAACTAACATCATCAAAATGGCGATATTACCCAACGTTCTCTACAGGTTTAATGCAATGCCAATCAAAATCCCAACGGCATTTCTTATAGAAATAGATAAAGCAATCATGAAATTCATATGGAAAAACAAAAGACCCAGAATAGCAAAAGCAATTCTAAGCAGGAAGTGTGAATCTGGAGGTATAGCGATACCAGAGTTCAAACGGTACAAAAAGCAATAGTAACAAAAACAGCATGGTACTGGTACCAAAACAGGCAGGTGGACCAATGGTACAGAATAGAGGACACAGAGACTAATCCACAAAGTTACAATTATCTTATATTTGATAAAGGGGCTAAAAACATGCAATGGAGGAAGTTATTTAGCATCTTCAACAAATGGTGCTGGGAAAATTGGAAATCCATATGCAACAAATGAAATTGAATCCCTTTCTCTCACCAGCCACAAAAGTTAACTCAAAATGGATCAAGGAGCTAGATATCAAATCAGAGACACTGCATCTGATAGAAGAAAAAGTTGGCTACGATCTACATATTGTGGGGCCGGGCTCCAAATTCCTTAATAGGACGCCCATAGCCCAAGAGTTAATAAGAAGAATAAACAAATGGGACTTACATAAACTAAAAAGTTTTTTCTCAGCAAGAGAAACAATAAAAGAGGTAAATAGAGAGCCTACATCCTGGGAGCAAATTTTTACCCCTCACACCTCAGATAGAGCCCTAATATCCAGAATGTACAAAGAACTCAAAAAATTAAACAATAAGATAACAAATAATCCAATCAACAAATGGGCCAAGGACCTGAACAGACACTTCTCAGAGGAGGACATACAATCAATCAACAAGTACATGAAAAAATGCTCACCATCTCTAGCAGTCAGAGAAATGCAAATCAAAACCACCCTAAGATACCATCTCACTCCAGTAAGATTGGTAGCCATTAGGAAGTCAAACAACAATAAGTGTTGGTGAGATGTGGGGAAAAGGGTACACTTGTACACTGCTGGTGGGACTGCAAAATGGTGAGGCCAATTTGGAAAGCAGTATGGAGATTCCTGGGAAAGCTGGGAATGGATCCACCATTTGACCCAGCTATCGCCCTTCTCGGACTATTCCCTAAGTACCTTAAAAGAGCGCACTATAGGGATACAGCCACATCAATGATTATAGCAGCACAATTCACAATAGCTAGACTGTGCAACCAACCTAGATGCCCTTCAATAGATGAATGGATAAAAAAAATGTGGCATCTATACACAATGGAGTATTATGCAGCACTAAGAAATGACAAAATCATAGAATTTGCAGGGAAATGGATGGCATTAGAGCAGATTATGCTAAGTGAAGCTAGCCAAGCCCTAAAAAACAAATGCCAAATGTCATCTTTGATATAAAGAGAGCAACTAAGAATAGAACAGGAAGGAAGAGCATGAGGAAAAGACTAACAGGAAATAAAGACGAATGGGGGGAGAGAAAGGGAGAGAGAAGGGAAAGCATATGGAAATGGTAGGAGACCTTCAATGATACACTAAATTATAAGAGGTTATGAGGGGCAAGGGGGAGGGGAAAAAAGGGAGAGAATTGAACAACAGCAGAGGAGGTAGAGAGGGAAGATGGGAGGGGAGGGGAGGGGGGATAGTAGGGGATAGGAAAGGTAGCAGAATACAACAGTCACTAATATGCCATTATGTAAAAATGTGATTATGTAACAGAGGTGATTCTGCAATCTGTATTTGGGGTAGAAATGGGAGTTCAAAACCCAATTGAGTCAAATGTATGAAAGATGATATATCATGAGCTCTCTAATGTTTTGAACAATCAATAAAAAAAAGAAAAAAAACATCCAGGAAGGTAAGAGGGTTCTAAACTTTCTCATCCACATTTAAGAAGAATTTTCAGGCAGACAGATTGTAAGTGACCAAGGTGAGGCAGTGACATTGCTTATGCATTTTGTTTTTTTATTCTTCTGTATCCCATGATCACGTGGGTCAATTGTGCACTTGATAAAAAGACTTCATTGAAAATATTGTTCATACCAGTGTGTTTGGAAAACAAGTTTTTGTCTGTACTGAATGACAATCTCATCCATTCATATTATTTAGTAACCAAAGCAATTATTAGTATCTAATAAATTAGTCCCTATATTGATTAAAGAAAACCAACTAAACTGTAGTTTACTTAATTATTTTTATGGCAGAATACAGTATGTTTAAAATAACTAACTTCAAAAAGTTTTAAAAATTCCCCCTAAATAGAAATTACTTCATTCCTTTTTTAAAAAACATGTTTTTATTAGTTGCTCAAAACATTACAATGATCTTGACATATCATACATTTGATTCAAATGGGGTATGAATTCTTATTTTTCCACTTGTACAGATTGCAGTATCACATTGGTTATACAGTCACATTTATACATACAGCCATACTAGTGTCTGTTGTATTCTGCTACCCTTCTTATCCCCCCTCCCCTTCCCTCCCCTCCCACCACCTCTCTCTACCCAATCTACTGTGACACATTTCTCGCTCTCTCTTTTTTCTTCCCCCTCACATCATTTTATATGTAATTTTGCATAACAATTAGGGTCTCCTTCCATCTTCCATACAATTCCCCTTCTCTCTCCCATTCCCATGCACCTCTCATCCCTATTTAATGGTTATCTTCTTCTCATGCTCTTCCTCCCTGCTCTGTTTTGAGTCACCCCCCTTATTGTTAAGGTCTGTAAACAAGTCAAAATAACACCTGATATTTTGCCAGGGGAATGTTAGAGTTTGTAAACAAGTCTGGATGGTGCCTGGCAAAATGCCAGAGGGAATGGTTTAAGAAATAACAAAACCGAGCCATTAAGTGTGGAGATTCCTTATTGGTTAACTGATGTATCTAGTTTATGCTAATTAAGATAAGCTGTGCAAAATGTATAAATACCTCTGTTGTCCTACAATAAATGGCTCCTATTCCTGCTGTATCAAAGTACAGAAGTTATTCGTCACCCCCCGGCTATTTTGCTGAGGCCGGACTGAGGCAGATGGTGGCCCGTACGGGGAGCCCCGGGACACTCGGGGGTAAATGACGAAAAAAAAGCTGCCCATCCATAGATAGGATGGGAGCAATCTGCTCGTCCCTAGACAGATAGGACGAGAGGAAAAATGGCCATTTCGAGAAAATGGAGAAGATTGATACAGTATGTTTGTGTCTTGTTTTGTCTCAGTGTATTGTATTGTCTTTATGATGAAAATATGGAAGGGATGAGAAGTAAATTGATAAGGGTAAGAGACACCCAAGTGGAACCAAGAATAGTTAGGGCATGTGTTGATGGAAGCCAAGGAACTCTAATCAGAAAGAAAAAGAATGTTCAAAAGAAGAAGGATTATCAGAAAAAAAGCTGCAGCAAAAGGCTATTACTGAATACTTTTTGTAACCAGAGGGTGCATGAATTGGTGCGGCGGCTACTGCATGCATGAGCTGGTCGTGGTGCAGCAGGGTTTTTCCAAGAGGCGGCAGCCGGCTCTTCCACTGCCGTGACCCCAAATCCAAACCTGACCGGGAGGCACAGTCTCCCAGGCTCTTGCTCCCTGTGCCCGAAAGCAGTTTGAGTCCAGGACACTCCCCAGGACCATCTGGGGCTGCCTGGGACACTACAGCCGGCAGAAGACATTACCAGCGTGCCTGATGTTTGGTCATTTTCAATGCCAATAACTAAACTACAATGGTTCTCCCACACCAGGAAGCTAATGAGTAATGAGCACTATTAAGGCTTATTTCAAATGTAAAAAAAACCTTGAGATAATGTACTAAATTGTTCAGAAGGTTGTTTTCTTAGCAGAATGCTACAAGATTTTCTTTAGCCATCCGGAGTTCCTGCCTTCATCCCAGTGCCAATGAAAACGAGGGTGGAAGAATTTCCAGTGTTGCTGAAAACCAGACGAAACTTCAGCTGAGAACTGGAGGAAACTTTGGATCAAGCTAGCTGCCTGCAGAATTTGCCTGTGATTTAAGCTAGCTGCCTGCAGAACTTACCTGGACTATGATTTAAGCTAGCTGCCTGCAGACCTGGACTGTGATTTACCTGGACTGTGAGTTAATCTGTTGAGACACTGCTTTACCCGGACTGAGACAACAAACTGTAATCTACAACAAATTGTAACTCGGTATCTTTGCTAACAGTGTCATTGCTGCTATAATTTTTCCAAGGGCTTCTTGCATGGAGCCATAAGTTGGCTTGGTATAGTAGCATTTTGTATCCTCTCTTTCTGTTTGTAGCTGGTTATTTATGGTGTTTCTGTAAAAACCACTATGGTCGTTATTTAAATTAAACAAAAGGGGAAAATGTTAAGGTCTGTAAACAAGTCAAAATAACACCTAGTATTTTGCCAGGGGAATGTTAGAGTTTGTAAACAAGTCTGGATGGTGCCTGGCAAAATGCCAGAGGGAATGGTTTAAGAAATAACAAAACCGAGCCATTAAGTGTGGAGATTCCTTATTGGTTGACTGATGTATCTAGTTTATGCTAATTAAGATAAGCTGTGCAAAATGTATAAATACCTCTGTTGTCCTACAATAAATGGCTCCTATTCCTGCTGTATCAAAGTACAGAAGTTATTCGTCACCCCCCGGCTATTTTGCTGTGGCCGGACTGCGGCACCTTATATCAAAGAACACATTTGGCATTTGTTTTTTAGGGATTGGCTAGCTTCACTTAGCATAATCTGCTCTAATGCCATCCATTTCCCTTCAAATGCCATGATTTTGTTATTTTTTAGTGCTGGGTAATATTCCATTGTGTATAAATGCCACATTTCTTTTATCCATTCATCTATTGAAGGGCATCTGGGTTGGTTCCACAGTCTAGCTATTGTGAATTGTGCTGCTATGAACATTGATGTAGCTGTGTCCCTGTAGTATGCTCTTTTAAGGTCTTTTGGGTATAGTCGGAGAAGGGGAAATAGCTGGGTCAAATGGTGGTTCCATTCCCAGCTTTCTAATGAATCTCCATACTGTTTTCCAAATTGGCTGCACCAATTTGCAGTCCCATCAGCAATGTATGAGTGTACCTTTTCCCTCACATCCTCGCCAGCACTTTTTGTTGTTTGACTTCATAATGGCTGCCATTCTTATTGGAGTGAGATGGTATCTTAGAGGAGTTTTAATTTTGCATTTCTCTGATTGCTAGAGATGGTGAGCATTTTTTCATTTATTTGTTGATTGATTGTATATCCTCCTCTGAGAAGTGTCTGTTCAGATCCTTGGCCCATTTGTTGATTGGGTTATTTGTTTTCTTGTTGTTTAATTTTTTGAGTTCTTTGTATACTCTGGATATTAGGGCTCTATCTGAAGTGTGAGGGGTAAAAATTTGTTCCCAGGATGTAGGCTCCCTATTTACCTCTCTTATTGTTTCTCTTGCTGAGAAAAACCTTTTTAGTTTGAATACATCCCATTTGTTGATTCTTGATGTTAGATCTTGTGCTATAGGTGTCCTATTAAGGAATTTGGAGCCCAACCGCACGAGATGGAGATTAGGGCCAACTTTTTCTTCTAATAGACACAGAGTTTCTGGTTTGATTCCTAGCTCCTTGATCCATTTTGAGTTAACTTTTGTGCAGGGTGAGAGAAAGGGATTCAATTTCATTTTGTTGCATATGGATTTCCAGTTCTCCCAGCACCATTTGTTGTAGACGCTATCCTTCCTCCATTGCATGTTTTTAGCACCTTTGTCTAATATAAGGTAATTGTACATTTGTGGATTGGTCTCTGTGTCCTCTATTCTGTACCATTGGTCTACCCACCTGTTTTGGTACCAGTACCATGCTGTTTTTGTTACTATTGCTCTATATTATAGTTTAAAATCTGGTATCCCTATACCGCCAGTTTCACTCTTTCTGCTTAGAATTGCTTTTGCTATTCTAGGTTTTGCCATGCGACCGGCATGCTAGCTTCATACTAGAGGTCCTAAGCATAGAAGTTAACTAGTTAGATCAAAATAAACACACATAAACTCAATTTACATTTTTCTTGACAAGGTCAGAGACTGCCCCCCCTGGCTCCTGATTTAAGCCACCTCGTGGGGTAGCAAGGTTTACTCAAGAGACTAGCAGGAGAGAGGAAGGGCATGCCAGAGAGTGGCCTTTTATTGGGGAACAAGAAATTCAGGGGAAAATTCCATCCAATGAAGGTCGAGGGGGACAGCATTCCAAGGTCAAGGTCAGTGATTGGTCTCAGGGTCAATGGTCAGTCACACCCCCACACGGATGGGCTCTCGCACCTAAAAAGGGTGGGGATAGGTTCTGACACAGCTTGGCCAGAATGCCTCACACCCAGTCAAAGAGGTGCCCAATCACGTGGGAGAACGGCTTCCCACACTAGGTCTTTTATTTTTCCATATGAATTTCATGATTGCTTTTTCTATTTCTGTGAGGAATGCTGTTGGGATTTTGATTGGCATTGCATTAAACCTATAGAGTACTCTTGGTAATATGGCAATTTTAATGATATTAGTTCTGCCTATCCATGAACAAGTGTATCTTTCCATCTTCTAAGGTCTTCTATTTCTCTCTTTAGGGTTCTGTAGTTTTCATTATATAATTCTTTCACCTCTTTTGATAGGTTGATTCCCAAGTATTTTATATTTTTTGAGGATATTGTCAATGGGGTGGTAGTTCTTATTTCCATTTCAGAGGATTTGTCACTAATATTCAGGAATGTCTTTGATTTATGCATTTTGATTTTATATCCTGCCACTTTGCTGAATTCATTTACTAGCCCTAGAAGTTTCTTTGTAGAACCTTTTTGGTCTGCTATGTATAGAATCATGTCATCTGAAAATAGTGATAATTTAAATTCTTATTTTCCTATCTTTATGCCCTTAATTTCTTTCATCTGTCTAATTGCTCTGGCCAGTGTTTCGAGAACTATGTTAAATAGAAGTGGTGAGAGAGGGCATCCGTGTCTTTTTCCAGATTTTAGAAGGAATGCCTTCAATTTTTCTCTGTTTAGAATGATGCTAGCCTGAGGCTTATCATAGATAGCTTTTAAAATGTTGAGGTATGTTCCTGTTATCCCTAGTTTTTCTAGTGTTTTGAACATAAAGGGATGCTGTACTTTGTCAAATGCTTTTTCTGCATCTATTGAGATGATCATATGGTTCTTATTTTTAAGTCTATTGATGTGGTGAATAACATTTATTGATTTCCATATATTGAACCAGCCTTGCATCCCAAGGATGAATCCTACTTGATCATGATGCGCAATCTTTTTGATATGTTTTTGTATCCAATTTGCCAGAATTTTATTGAGGATTTTTGCATCTATGTTCATTAGAGATATTGGTCTGTAGTTTTCTTATGTTGTAGTGTCTTTGTCTGGTTTAGGAATCAGGGTGATGTTGGCCTTGTAGAATGAATTTGGAAGTTCTCCCTCTTTTTCTATTTCCTGAAATAGCTTGAAGAGTATTGGTATTAATTCTTCTTTAAAGGTTTTGTAAAACTCTGCTGTATATCCATCCGGTCCAGGGCTTTTTTTGGTTGGTAGTCTTTTGATGGCTTCTTCTATTTCCTCAATTGATATTGGTCTGTTTAAGTTGTGTATTTCCTCCTGACTCAATCTGGGCAGATCATATGACTTAAGAAATTTATTGATGCCTTCACTATCTTCTATTTTATGGGAGTATAAGGTCTCAAAATACTTTCTAATTATCTTCTGTATTTGTGTAGTGTCTGTTGTGATATTGCCTTTTTCATCCGGTATGCTAGTAATTTGAGTTCTCTCTCTTCTTCTCTTCGTTAGCATGGCTAAGGGTGTGTTGATCTTATTTATTTTTTTTTAAAGAACCAACTTTTAGTATTGTCAATTTTTTCAATGGTTTCTTTTGTTTCAATTTCATTGATTTCAGTGCTGATTTTAATTATTTATTGCCTTCTACTCCTTTTGCTGTTGTTTTGCTCTTCTTTTTCTAGGGTTTTGAGATGAAGTGTGAGATCATTTATTTGTTGTTTTTTTCTTTTTTTGAGGAATAAACTCCAAGCAATGAATTTCCCTCTTAGAACTGCTTTCATTGTGTCCCATATATTCTGATATGTTGTGTCTGTGTTTTCATTTATCTCTAAGAATTTTAAAATTTCCTCCTTGATGTCTTCTGTAACCCGTTGATCATTCAGTAACATATTGTTCATTATCCAAGTGATATAGGATTTTTCCTTCCTTCTTTTATCGTTGATTTCCAGTTTCATTCCATTATGATCAGATAAGATGCATGGTATTATCTCTACTCCTTTATAATTTCTAAGAGTTGCCCTGTGACATAATATATGGTCTATTTTTGAGAAGAATCTATGTGCTGCAGAGAAAAAAGTGTAACTTCTTGATGTTGGGTGGTACATTCTGTATATGTCAATTAAGTATAACTTATTAATTGTATTATTGACTTCTATAGTTTCTTTATTCAACTTTTGTTTGGGAGATCTGTCCAGTGGTGAGAGAGGTGTATTGAAGTCACCCATAATTATTGTATTGTGGTCTATTTGACTCTTGAACTTGAAAAGAGTTTGTTTGATGAACATAGTTGCACCATTGTTTGGGTCATATATATTAATGATTGTTATGTTTTGTTGGTGTACAGTTCCCTTGAGCAGTATGTAGTGTCCTTCTTTATCCCTTTTGATTAACTTTGGCTTGAAGTCTATTTTATTTGATATGAGTATGGACACTACTGCTTGCTTCTGAGGTCCATGTGAGTGGTATAATTTTTCCTCAACCTTTCACCTTCAGTCTAGTATGTCTTTTCCTAGCAGATGAGTCTCCTGTAAGCATCATATTGTTGGATCTTTTTATTTGATCCATTCTACTAGCCTATGTCTCTTGATTGGTGAGTTTAAGCCATTAACATTTAGAGTTGCTATTGAGATATGGTTTGTACTTCCAGCCATATTTGTTTATTTTTGTTATTTACATGATTTGCTTTTCCCCTTTGATTAGTTTTTCCTTTACTGTGCTACCTCCCACCATTGGTTTTTATTGTTATTTTCCATTTCCTCTTCATGTAATGCTTTGCCAAGGATGTTTTGAAGCACTGGTTTTCTAGCTGCAAATTCTTTAAATTTTTGTTTATCATGGAAGGTTTTAATTTCATCTTCAATCCTGAAGCTTAATTTTGCTGGATACATGTTTCTTGGTTGGAACCCATTTTCTTTCAGCATATGCAATATGTTGTTCCAGGATCTTTTAGCTTTCAGAGTCTGTGTTGCAAGTTCCGCTGTTAACCTGATTGGTTTACCCCTAAATGTAATCTACTTCCTTTGTCTTGTAGCTTTTAAAATTCTCTCTTTATTCTGTATGTTGGGCATCTTCATTATAATGTGTCTTGGTGTGGATCTCTTGTGATTTTGCACATTTGGCATCCTATAGGCTTCTAGGATTTGTAATTTTGTTTCATTCTTTAATTATGGGAAGTTTTCTAGTATTATCTCATTGTCAAAGTGATCTTTTATTGTCTGATTTTGCTGTCTAATGTCTTCCTTCATACTCCAGATCATCTGAAGCATGTATATCCTGAGCTCTTTATCTGACATTCCATCTGCTGCAGATATTACCTCTTCTAATTTTGAATTGACCTACATTGTTTGTGGTACTTTCTTTCTTTGTCTTTTAATACTGCTCACATTTCTTTCCACCTTTGTGTAACTGTTTTGTTATTGATTTTCCCCCTATATATTTATTTATATTGCTCTTGTATAGTTCCAAAGTCTGTCTTTTGTGGAGAAAGACAATGTTATCTGTTCCCAATATCAATAGTACATCATCTGAGCACAAGTTTTCATTATTAATACATTTATAGCTAGGCTCTATGTCTATAGATGCTGGCTTCAATTATCATTTAAAAATGTAGTCATTAGTTTTATAAAAGGCATACCATTTCTGTTAGCATGAAGAAAATTGAATTTTAGGTGTAGGATGTTATGTTTAGGGGGAAAGGAGTGAGGGTATGGGTTAATCTAACTTAGCAACTTTGGAGAGCTCTAACCAATTGATGGGTAATTTATGGAAGATGTATACATTCTAACTCCTATCTGTATTTAGAAGATTACCCTACTTATAAATAGTAAAATTTAGGAGGTCGAAACTGAGATAGAGGGAGTAAGAAGGAAAAAAATAACAAGGAAAGAAAGAGAAAAAAGAAAGTGGGAAAAAGAAAATAAGAGAAAACAGAAAAAAGAAAAAGAAAATAGTCTCTCAGAACTCTATTTTCTTTTCTTCCAGTTGATGGCATTGTCTATTCCTAGCTTGAGTCTTTGTGTTCAGGGTGGTGAAATGCCAATGTATCGGCTTGGCACTGAATCACAAGCCACCACACACTTGTAGATTCAAACAGCAATTCTTTATTCCCGAACTCACACCGGCCTCCACACAAGTTCAGGGGCAATCTAAAATCTGCCCGCACAATTCACCTACTCCACGAGGCTTTTTTCCAAATCCCATTTGAATCTCACGAGAACTCAACGGGAACAAGCAGCAGGAACACCCTAATCCCAGCAGCAATAATCTTCAACCTCCAACTTCCCTAAAACTCCTATTGTCTTAAACTGGGAATGCCTTAAACTTGTCTTAAACCGGGAACGCCCTAAACCCAAATTATCTTAAACCCTGATACTTCCTAAAACCTGCAGGATACACCCTAATCCTGGATCCACCCTGGTCATTGAGCAGGGTCACCTTTCTCAAACACACATGCAAGGTAACAGCAAATTTCAAGGCAAGTCCATTTAACATGGGGTACACTGGCAAGGAAAAATCGATGCGTCATTCCTACTTGGCAATGGCCCTCAGCATCTCCCCCCTTCTGATTAATTAAACAACAAGCAATGTGGCTTAAGGACCGTGCCTGGTAGGTTGTCCAATTCAACATATGGTTCTTACCCGTCATGGGAAAACTGACCTTTAGGCGTCAGCTTCCTGTCTAAGGTTGATACCACTGCAACCAGATCAACCCGTCACTGACTACCGGTCCAGCATTCGGCCATGCTTGTGGATAGGCCTATGCACCAGTGGGGGGGGGTGAGGTTCTTGCCTCACCTCTGTTGGCCCCCAAATTTAGCATTGGTGCCAGTGGGGGGGGTGAGGTTCTTTGCCTCACCTCTGTTGGCCCCCAAATTTTAGACTATCACTAGTAGAAGGGAGGAGGATACAGAAATGCCACGACACCAAGCCAATTGACGGCTCCTTTGGAAAAATTGCATCACTGGTGACACCATCAGCAAAGATGCCAGCATTACCACAATTAACATGGGGTGCGCTGGCAAGGAAATTGCATCATTGGTGACACCATCAGCAAAGATATGCCAGCAGTACCACAATTTGCTGCACCAGATGATGGTTCACAATGCATGCAACTGATATATAGTCCAGGCAAGTTCTGCAAGCAGTTCAAATCGGAGGAGTCTATCAATATGTCCATTTCCTCCCAAAGTAAATCAAGTCCTTGATTGAGCATTACTTGTTGAGTTATATTCATTGATGCATCAGTTTATACAGTTTACTGTGATAGCTATCATAGAAGCTGTAGTTTGGTTTTATCTCTGTTTTCACTGGCACTGGGATGGAGATGGGAATTCTGGCAAAGATGCTAAAGAGACATTATCCTGAACAGAATTATTAAATAAAATGAAAAGGAAAGGTGAAAGTAAACAAACAGATATGTTAACCACCTTTAAAAACAATCATTAACAGCTGTTTACCTAATTTAAATTAGTAAACAAACAGATCTGTTAACCACCTTTAAAAACAATCCTTAACAGCTGTTTACCTAATTTAAATTAAACCATTTAAATCACGTGAATAAAAAAAAATTCGGATCCATTTTTTCAAGAGCACTCCCCATAAGAAATATGGACATACGCACACACAGACATACAACACAAAACACAAATGTGCACACATAACATACAACACATAAGACAATAAAGGCCTTGTAGCTTTACCTAGGTGAAATCTCCATTGCAATGTTTAAAAACTCCACAGTCAAAAAATAAAACAGTCAAAAAATAAAACTGATCAGAAAAACATTAACCTAGGTTTGTATGAGCTCAAAAAATAAAATAGAACTTTATGATGTGGGAAAAATGCAATAATAAAATAGATATTGAAAAAAGCACCCTGGTTAATCACTGTTGCAGATATAAGAATAGCCAAGCTGGAGCTCTGGATATCAGCTGTTATGGATTTGAGTCAAATCATCTTCTTTTTCTGTAGAAATTGCTTTAGTTAATCTCTCTGGAATCCAAATTGGCTGCTGTTCTCCCTGTGGAAATACACAGACAGAGCCCCGACTCCAGACTATTACTGGGTCAGGACCTTTCCATTGTTCTGTTAGAATATCTTTCCAAAGTACCTTAGGATTATGTACATTTTTCGGATACATATGTCTTTCCGCAGCACTAAGTCCTGATGAATTCAAATTTAGAAAGTTTAGAGTAAAAAGCGTTATTTTAAGTTTATCTTTGGGGGATATATACCCCTTAAAGATCCTTTTAAATTTAAGTCTTTCAAAAGCATTCTGCCTTAGTTTTTAGAATTACTTTAGTCCTTTTAATTTTTAGATGCGGTTTTAAACCAATTTCCTTCTAGTTTATAATGTTTTCTAAATTGGCTCTTGTCTATAAATTTTAACACCCTCATCTGAGACTTCTAATTTCTGCACCATCAGAAATTAAAGTTGATGGGCTTTTGAAAAAAATTACTAATAATCTCCTTGTTCTTCTATTTTATCTAATATTTGACTTTAAACTTTTCTCCTCTACCTTTTTTTATCTTGAATGTCTGTATCCAATAGTTGTCTTAGCCTTTTGCATTTTCTATCTGAAATATCTTTATTTGACATTTTTAGCCATTTTTATCTTGTTTCTATCTTCTAGTTTTCTTCTAAGGTTTGTACATTCACCCTTAGTTGCTTTTTTCTCTCCTAGTTTTCTTTTGTTTCCTATTTTGTGGGTTTAAAATTCTTGTCTTTCTACATCTATTTTATCTTCCTATATCTTTTTTTATCTTTCTACATCTTCTCTCTCTTTTTTTACCTTTCTGTACTTCTGTTTTTAAAGTTTTCCAGGTCAAGTTTTTAATCTTCTTTATCTAAATATCTTTTATCTTATTATCTTCCCATATTCATGTTTTTTTCCTCCATCATGAAGGCATCTTAACCACCTTCAATTTAACCTTTTAAAGCCTTTTGCAACTTATTTAGACATTTTACAACCTTTTACTTTACCACACAAAGATTATCTCATCTAGAAACATTTCTTTTTCCTTTAACCTTTTAAAATATATTTCCACATCTTGAATCTTTTTATCTCTTTTTTAACCATTACCCCTTTTTATAAATTCACATTCTGAAACAACCCTTATAAAATTTTTGAATTTAGACAAATTACTCCACTTTAATAAGATGAAATACTTTCATGTTTTTATGGTACTATAATACTGTAATTGAAACCCAACTGAAACTTCTTATACTCTTTGTATATAAATTACACATGATAGAATCTTAACTCTTAGTAACCTTGTTTCAGCAAAGACACAGACCAAAGCAATATTAAACCTTTTTTCCATTTACCAATTTATGAAAACACACATAATGTTTAAATATATTACCTTATGGATCTAAATAAGTAAAGAGTACTTGATTTTATATTTAGTGGTTGATATTTTAACACTTTAGCTTTGTAAATTAATCAGATGTCTGTAAAAACCAAGATCTTAGACAAATGTAGTAAATAGAACTAGCCATCTCTTAGTTGAAGAAAGATCCTTCTACAGGATACCATGATGGTCCCATTGATATACTTAATAACTCATCTTTAAAAAGCCATGGGCTACATTTTTGTATTGTATCAACAAATGCCCTAGCTGTTCTTGGTCTTATTGAAGTGCCTCCTTCCTCTAACAATTTATCTTCCTTGGAGGCGAACAACTTCAAACCTTGAGTCAACCATTTTCTCCAGTTTGCCTGAGAAAGTTCTAGGGATAGGCAGCTTGAAACAAAAATGAAATAAATCAAAACAAGAACACATTGTTTTTTGAAATGGTCACGCATTTGCTAGGAGCCACAGCAAAGTATTATGATGCATGGCACCTTTGGTTAAGGTGATTGCCAGCTAGCCATCGAGATGATATGATTATGTTAAGATTTACATTCATATGGAAATTGGACTCCTGCTGTTCACCTCGGCCTGCTACGGGACTCATGTTATGGGACTCCTGGAGAGTTCCCATTGGTTGGGGAAGGATAGTAGGAGGGAATTCCGGGGGAGGTCCGGGCCCCCGGCCCCGGTAGATGCACCCACGTGTGTGGACCAGCTTGCTAGCCGGACGCGCACGGGGTACTGGCAGCTTTTTTAAAAATAAAGTTTTGTTCCTGCTTGAGTGGTTGTGATTCTGTGCCCAGCCAGGTTGCGGCAATTGGTGGCCAGTACGGGGAACGCCCAAAGCTTAGAGATGAGTAATATTGCTCGCCCCTGAGGGAAGGCGACAGAATGGGTATTCTTGTTTTGATTTATTTTGTTTTTATTTCAAGCTCCCTAGCCCTAGAATTTTCTCAGGTGAACTGGGAAAAATGGTTGGCTCAAGGTTTGAAGTTATTCGGCCCTGAGAAAGAGAAAATTGATATAACCATTCTCTTTTCCATTTTTGTTTCATTCTGTTTTGGCTTTGTTCTATCCTATCTTATTGGGTTGCGTTACCTTTATAGTAGATTAGAATCTAGTAAAAAACAAACTGAAAGACTGTTAAGTAAATTGTTAGAGGTCCAGGCTATGGTAGAAAACATATTAGGTCAAGCAAAAGAGAAGGTCTCTCAAGCTTGTCAGACAGAGGAAGATTTAAAGAAAGCAAGCTCAGAGGAAAAACAGCCATCAGATAGGGAGGCTGCTACTAACTCCATTCTATCACCAGAGGGCATAATTCAACCAACAGCTCCACCTGCAGCTGAGTGGCCCTCAACTTCCGTAGTTGATGGACGGAATCCTGAGGCAGGACCCCAAAGGTTAACATGCCCTGTACTTGAGCGGGCAGAAGGGCAACGAGTTTACCATGCTTTAGATTTCAAAACAATAAAGCAATTAAAGGAGGCTGTAACAACCTACGGTCCGCAGGCACCCTTCACAATAATTATGGTCGAATCTATTACCAACTTGGACTTGACACCAGCAGATTGGGCTAACATGTGTCGATCTGTGCTAAATGGAGGACAATATTTCTTATGGAAGGTTGCCAATGAGGAATTTTGCATGGAGACAGCTAGGCGAAATGCAGCAGCCGGTTACCCTCAAAGAAATCTAGAAATGTTATTAGGAAAGGGACCTTATGAGGGTCAGAGACAGCAGATTGAATATAACCCTGGCGTATACGCACAAATTGCTGTAGATGCAGTTAGGGAATGGAAAACTTTACAGTGGCAAGGAGATATACAAGGTCAATTATCTAAGGTAATACAAGGAACTAATGAACCTTACGCTGAATTTGTAGATAGGCTTATTCAGACAGCCTCTATAATATTTGGAAATACAGAACAGACAATGCCATTTATAAAACAACTGGCTTATGACCAAGCAAATCCTTGCTGCAGAGAGGTCATTAGACCATGGAAACATGAAGATTTAAACACATATATTAAATTATGTAGAGACATTAATGAACAAGGGCAAGTCTTAGCAGCAGTACAACAGGCTTTAGATGCCAGGCCAAAAACATGCTATAATTGTAATCAAACAGGACATTTTAAAAGGAGTTGCCCCATAGGAGGAGGGTTTAACAAAGCTAGGTATCAAAGGAATAGAATCCCGGGTATTTGCCCACGAGTCCATAGAGGGAGACATTGGGCTAATGAATGCCGTTCTCAAAACACCATAGAGGGTATTCCATTATCAAAAAATGGACAAGGACCAAGTGCTTACCCATGATATTGTGGAGAAAGGTATCAGGCTCCATTGCCAAAAAACGGATTGGAGGGCCCAATGCCCCGGGGCCCAAAACCACAAATATACGGGGCAATGGAGGAACCCAGCAGCACCATCAAGGTAGTGCCCAGGATGCATTATCCATTAAATCCCTCATCAGACAAAGTAGAGGGAGCGCAGGGTTGGACATCTGTGCCTCTGCCAGAGCAGTATTAACTCCAGAGATGGGAGTTGAAATCATTCCCACAGGAGTAAAAGGACCTCTTCCCCAGGGAACAGTAGGCTTATTATTGGGATGCAGTTCTTCTACACTAAAAGGACTTATGATAAGTCCTGGGGTAATTGATCCCGATTATGAGGGTGAAAAAAATTATAGCTAGTTCTCCAAGAGGTATATCAGTAATTTCATCAGGAGATAGAATAGCACAGTTATTAATAATATCCAGCCTACATGATAAATTTTCCAGTTGTAATGTAGAAAGAGGTTCCAAGGGATTAGGCTCCACAGGTGTAGATTGGGCTATGCTGTCTTTAAATTTAAATTCTCGCCCTATGCTAAAAATAAATATTCAAGGACATGACTTTAATGGGCTATTGGACACAGGTGCTGACCTCAGCATCATATCTCGTCAAGAATGGCCAAAACATTGGCCATTACAACAAGCTACTCAAATGCTTTGAGGCCTAGGAGTGGCAACAAATCCCCATAGAAGTGCTATGGTATTAGATTGGAGGGATCCTGAAGGATGTGAAGGAACTATACAGCCCTATGTATTGGACCATCTTCCCATAAATTTATGGGGATGAGATGTCCTAGATCAATTAGGATTGACATTAACAAATAACATCAATCCTAACGCGCCCACTACTAGGGCTAGACAAGGCTTTAGGAAAGAAAAAAGATTAAGAGAACAAGAACAAGGTATGACAGCACCAATTCAAATAGATCAAGAAATAAATAAACATGGATTGGGTTTTCAGAAAGGGCCACTGAGACAATCAAAATTACTTGGAAATCAGAAAGACCGGTGTGGGTTCCTCAGTGGCCCCTAACTAAAGAAAAGATACAAGTAGCCCATGACCTGGTCAAACAACAGTTAGTGGAAGGACATATACAACCTTCTGTGTCTCCCCATAATACTCCCATTTTTGTCATTAAAAAGAATCTGGTAAATGGAGATTATTACAAGATTTAAGAGCCATTAATAATGAGATGGTTATTATGGGACCTGCTCAATCAGGGATTCCTCAATTGTCTGCTTTACCAAAAACCTGGCATGTTTTAGCTATAGATATTAAAGATTGTTTCTTTTCAATTCCAATTCATCCCGAGGATAGTCCACATTTTGCATTTACTATCCCTGCACTGAATCATGAAGGTCCTGATCAGAGATGTGAATGGAAAGTACTCCCTCAAGGGATGGCTAACAGCCCAACTATGTGTCAAATTTATGTGAATAAAGCAATCCAGCCACTTAGAAATCAAAATCCTGAACTACAGATATTTCACTATATGGATGATGTGTTATTGGCACATAAAGCTAAAAACACATTGCTAGAATGTTATGCCACACTTACAAACTTATTAAAAAATTATAATCTAGAGATAGCAATAGATGAAGTACAATTAAATCTTCCAATTAATTATTTAGGAGTTCTATTATCCTCAACCATGGTCCATCCACCAAAAATTCAAATACGAGTAGATCAATTCAAATTACTTAATGACTTTCAAAAGTTATTGGGAGACATAAATTGGATAAGGCCTTATCTAGGCATACCAACAGGAGAGTTGGGACCTTTATTTGATATTCCAAAAGGTCCATCAGATCCAAATTCACCCCGAATGTTAATGCCTGAAGCAAGAAAAGCATTAAAAATCATTGAAACATATATGGAAAATATGCATTTGGATGGAATTGATATAAGTTTGCCTTTATTATTTATTGTACTACCAACAAAAAATATTCCCACAGGAGTATTTTGGCAAGAAGGTCTATTAATGTGGATACATTTATCTTATTCTCCTAACACTATTCTTACTAGATATCCTGAGGCTGTAGGACAATTAATACTTGAAGGAATAAAAGCAGCAAAGGGAGTGTTTGGGATTTCTCCCAATAAAATTATTACTCCATATACTATGGATCAAATTGATGAGTTAGCTAATGAGTTAAATACTTGGCCAATAATCATGTGTAAATCTAGTGTTTCATTTGATAATCACTTGCCATCTAATCCTTTGTTGTCTTTTTGGTCTAAGCATCCTGTAGTTTTTCCAAAAATGACAAGAAAAACCCCTATCATGAATGCTCCAAATATATTCACTGATGGGTCAAACAATGGTACAGCAGCAGTAGTTACTCCTGATCAAACTTTTACATTTTTAGTACCCAAACAATCAGCTCAAAAGGTAGAGCTCAATGCAGTATTACAAGCTTTTATGATGTTTAAAGATTCTGTATTTAATTTATTTTCTGATAGTCAGTATGTAGTTAATGCTATAGTATCCCTTGAAGATGCTGGTAGGATTTCACCTTCTTCTACTGTTTTCTCTTTGTTTTCTTCTATACAAAGTCTAATCTGGGACAGAAAAGATCCATTCTTTATAGGACATATCAGGGCACATACAGGATTGCCTGGAGCCCTTAGTTTGGGTAATGAACTAGCAGATAAATCTACACATGACATACATATTTTCTCCACAATAGAAGAAGCTATAAATTTTCATAAAAGGTTCCATGTCAATGCTAATACTTTACAAAAGCATTTTAAAATAACTAAAGAACAAGCTAGACATATAATAAAACAATGTCAAAATTGTGTGACATTTTTACCACAAGTTAATCTTGGAGTCAATCCTAGAGGACTGATACCTAACCATATTTGGCAGATGGACATCACACACTTGCCAGAATTTGGAAAATTAAAATATTTACATGTTACAGTTGATACTTCTTCTGGATTTTTGATGGGCTCCCTTCATGCCGGAGAAAAAACTAAAGATGTTATAGCTCATTGCTTACAAAATTTTGCCACTGTGGGTGTTCCTAAACAGTTAAAAACTGATAACGGTCCTGGTTACACTTCTACCTCTTTTAAACAATTTTGCTCATCATTTGGTATTACTCATATAACAGGAATCCCATACAATCCACAGGGACAAGGCATAGTTGAAAGAGCTCATCAAACTATTAAAACGTACCTATTAAAGCAAAAGGAGGGAATTGGAAAGGGGTATATATCCCCCAAAGATAAACTTAAAGTAATGCTTTTTACTCTAAACTTTCTAAATTTGAATTCATCAGGCCTTAGTGCTGCGGAAAGTCATATGTATCCGAAAAATGTACATAAGCCTAAGGTACTTTGGAAAGATATTCTAACAGGACAATGGAAAGGTCCTGATCCAGTTATTGTCTGGAGTCGGGGCTCTGTCTGTGTTTTTCCACAGGGAGAACAGCAGCCAATTTGGATTCCAGAGAGATTAACTAAAGCAATTTCTACAGAAAAAGAAGATGATTTGCAGTGGTATCAACCTAAGACTGGAGGCTGACACCTAGAGGTCAGTTTTCCGATGACAGGTAAGAACCATATGTTGAATTGGACGTACCTAACAGGCTCGGTCCCTAGCCACATTGCCTGTTGCTTAATTAAACAGAACAGGGCAGATGCTAGGAGCCACAGCAAAGTATTATGATGCATGGCACCTTTGGTTAAGGTGACTGCCAGCTAGCCATTGAGATGATATGATTATGTTAAGATTTACATTCATATGGAAATTGGACTCCTGCTGTTCACTTTGGCCTGTTATGGGACTCCCGGAGAGTTCCCATTGGTTGGGGAAGGATAGTAGGAGGGAATTCCGGGGGAGGTCCAGGCCCCCGGCCCTGGTAGACGCATCCACGTGTGTGGACCAGCTTGCTAGCCGGATGCGCACGGGGTATTGGCGGCTTTTTTAAAAATAAATTTTGTTCCTGCTTGAGTGGCTTGTGATTCTGTGCCCAGCCAGGTTGTGGCACCTATTCTCTTGCCTTCTCTCAGGGGTGAGCAATTTTACTCACCTCCAAGTTTCAGACGTTCTGCGTTCGGACCACCAAATGCCAAAGTCTTGGCTTGGCACTGAATTTGGTAGCCAATGTGAGAGGACTTGAGCTTCCACCTGTAGCTTCTCTACTCTTAGTCTCTGTGATGTAAACCAGGTGCCTGATACACCACAGAACTGTGCTGGTAGCCACACCCAACAGTTGATATGTTTTAAGGGTTCTTGGGATTTTCCAAGATGAGTTCCATCTGTTTTTCTCGTAAGTTGTTTGATGAAATGAGGGGTGTTGAGGAGACCTTATGTTTGTCCAGAGCTCGGTCTGGTGATCCACAAGCCAAGCCTCTGGATTCTGTGCCTCCTCTTGTCTGCACCAGCGCCCCAAACCAGCCCCTCCTCCAGGTCTGCTGGGTGGGTGGCTAGGCCCCTCCCACCTCCTGGTCAGGTCATCTGCCTACTGCATGGGTGGCTGGGCTCCTCCAGCCTCCCAGTAGGGTCCTCTGCCTGCCGTGTGGGGGGCAGGTGGTTGGCTGGCTTGCTTGGCCCCTCCCACCTCTGGGTCTGGTCTGCCTACCACTGGGCAGGCCAGCTAGTGGCTGGCTGGCTCGGTCCCTCCTGCCTCCGGCTGGGGTTGTTTACCTTCAATGTTTTCTTTCAAATGAGGATTCAGACACATAATGGCAATTGGGTGGGGAGAGCAGGGGAGGAATGGAGAAACTTTAGATAGAGCAAAGGGGAGAGATGGGAAAGAAGGGGGAAGGGAGTAGAAATGATGGTGGAATGAGTTAGATCGTTACGATAAGTACATGTATAAGACACGAGTATGTGAAAATACTTTGTGTACAATCAGTGTCTTGAAAAATTGTGCTCTATATGTGTAATATGAAATGAATTGCATTCTGCCATCATGTATAACAAATCAGAATGAAAAAAGAAATCCTAATTTTTAAATTTCTATATTTTGAGCTCATGATCTTATTGTGAATTCACTTTTGATCATTTTTGCTTAAATTAATATATTCTTTTTTCTGATCAGTCTTATTTTTTTTCTAACTCTAGAGATTTTTACTCTCTGTCATTGTTCATAGACACAATTTTCAAGAGTTAACTGTCGAGTGCCTGCAAGCTAGGCGAACCTGCAACCCACGGGCGGGTCAGATCCAGCAACCTGCAGAGTGAGAGAACAGCTACGCGCGCCTGCAGGGAACGCGGACAGGACCCACAAGTAGGACAGGGCCGGCGGCTTGCTGAAGGGCAGGCCCGTCCTCTCCCCCAGTGTCTGCAAGGTAGGTGGGGCTGTGACCACTGGCAGATCCGGCCGAGCGGCCTACTGAGGGGTGGAACCGGCCCCTCCCCCAGTGCCTGCAAGCTAAGCGAACCTTTGACCCATCGGGAGGTTAGGCCCAGCAACCTGCAGAGTGACAGAGGTGCCCCTCGTGCCTGCTGGGTAGGCGGACCTTTGACCGACCAGCAGAGCAGACCTAGGGCCTGCCAGCGTAACAGACGGATCACACAAATTGGAGGAGGATCACAGCCACTACCTTCCCTGCAAGGTGATCTTTCAACCATACAAGAGCAATATAAATAAATAGAGGGAAAATTTCAAAAACACAACAGTTTCACCAAGCAGAAAGAAACGCCAGGAGTATGAAAAGACAAGGAAAGAAAGGACCACAGGCAATGCAGGTCAACTCAACTTTAGAAGAGGTAATAGAGGCAACAGGTGGAATGTCAGATAGAGAGGTCAGGATATACATGCTTCAGATGATCTGGAGTCCCAAGGAAGACATGAGACAGCAAAATCAGATAATGAAAGACCACATTGACAAACAAATCCAGGAAGTAAAAGATCAATTTCACAGGGAGATAGGGGTAATAAAAAACAAACAAATAGAAATCCTAGAAATGCAGGAAACAATAAACCAACTTAAAAACTCAATTGAGAATACTACCAGCAGAGTAGATCACCTAGAAGAGAGAACATCAGACAATGAAGACAAAGTATTTCAACTGGAAAAGAACATAGACAGCTCAGCAAGTCTGCTAAGAAACCATGAGCAGAACATCCAAGAATTATGGGACAATATCAAAAGACCAAATTTAAGAGTCATTGGGATACAGGAAGGCACAGAGCTCCATACCAAAGGAATAAACAGTCTATTCAGTGAAATAATACGAGAAAACTTCACAGACTTGAAGAATGAGACAGAATCCCAAATCCTAGAAGCCTACAGGACGCCAAATGTGCAAAATCATAAGAGATCCACACCTAGACACATTATAATGAAGATGTCCAACATACAGAATAAGGAGAGAATTTTAAAAGCTGCAAGAGAAAGAAAGCAGATTACATTTAGGGGTAAACCAATCAGGATAACAGCTGATCTCTCAACACAGACTCTGAAAGCTAGAAGATCCTGGAATAACATATTTCAAACACTGAAAGAAAATGGGTTCCAAACAAGAATCGTGTAACCGGCGAAATTAAGCTTCAGGATTGAAGATGAAATTAAAACCTTCCACGATAAACAAAAGTTAAAAGAAATCGCAGCTAGAAAACCATCTCTTCAAAAAATCACTGGCAAAACATTACAGAAAGAGGAAATGGAAAATAACATTGAAAACCAACAATGGGAGGTAGGACAGTAAAGGGGGGAAAGTAGTCAAAGATGATAACAAATCAGGTTTAGTAACATCAATAAACAAATATGGATAGAAGAACAAACCATATCTCAATAATAACCCTAAATGTTAATGGCTTAAACTCACCAATTAAGAGACACAGGCTAGTAGAATGGATCACAAAACAAGACCCAACAATATGCTGCCTACAGGAGACGCATCTGATAGGAAAAGATATTCATAGACTGAAGGTGAAAGGTTGGGAAAAATCATACCACTCATATGGACTGCGGAAACAAGAAGGAGTGTCCATACTCATATCCAATAAAATAGATTTCAAGCCAAAGTTAATCAAAAGGGATAAAGAAGGACACTTCATACTGCTCAAGGGAACCATACACCAACAAGACATAACAATCATAAATATATATGCCCCAAATAATGGTGCAGCTGTGTTCATCAAGCAAACTCTTCTCAAGTTCAAGAGTCTAATAGACCAACATACAATAATCATGGGAGACTTCAACTCACCTCTCTCACCACTCGACAGATCTACCAAACAAAAGTTAAATAAGGAAACTATAGAACTCGACAACACAATCAACGACCTAGACTTAATTGACATATATAGACTATACCACCCAACATCAAGTAGTTACACTTTTTTCTCAGCAGCACATGGAACCTTCTCAAAAATAGACCATATATTATGTCACAGGGCAACTCTTAGACAATATAAAGGGGTAAAGATAATACCATGCATCTTATCTGATCATAATGGAATGAAACTGAAAATCAATGATAAAAGAAGGAAGGAAAAATCAAGCATCACTTGGAGAATGAACAATAGGTTGCTGAATGATCAATGGGTTTTAGAAGACATCAAGGAGGAAATTAAAAACTTCCTAGAGTCAAATGAAAACACAGACACAACATATCGGAATCTATGGGACACATTGAAAGCAGTTCTAAGAGGAAAATTCATTGCTTGGAGTTCATTCCTCAAAAAAAGAAAAAACCAACAAATAAATGATCTCATACTTCATCTCAAAATCCTAGAAAAAGAAGAGCAAAACAATAGCAAAAGAAGTAGAAGGCAAGAAATAATTAAAATTAGAGCTGAAATTAATGAAATTGAAACAAAAGAAACAATTGAAAAAATTGACAAAACTAAAAGTTGGTTCTTTGAAAAAATAAATAAAATTGACAGACCCTTAGCCATGCTAACGAAGAGAAGAAGAGAGAGAACCCAAATTACTAGCATACGGGATGAAAAGGGCAATATCACAACAGACACTTCAGAAATACAGAAGATAATTAGAAATTATTTTGAATCCTTATACTCCAATAAAATAGAAGATAGTGAAGGCATAGATAAATTCCTTAAGTCTTATGATCTGCCCAGATTGAGTCAGGAGGATATAGGCAACCTAAACAGACCAATAACAATAGAGGAAATAGAAGAAACCATCAAAAGATTACCAACTAAGAAAAGCCCAGGACCGGATGGGTATACAGCAGAGTTTTACAAAACCTTTAAAGAGGAACTAACACCAATACTTTTCAAGCTATTTCAGGAAATAGAAAAAGAGGGAGAACTTCCAAATTCATTCTACGAAGCCAACATCACCCTGATTCCGAAACCAGACAAAGACACTTCAAAGAAAGAAAACTACAGACCAATATCTCTAATGAACCTTGACGCAAAAATCCTCAATAAAATTCTGGCGAATCGGATTCAAATACATAGCAAAAAAATTATACACCATGATCAAGTAGGATTCATCCATGGGATGCAAGGCTGGTTCAATATACAGAAATCAATTAATGTTATTCACCACATCAATAGACTTAAAAATAAGAACCATATGATCATCTCGATAGATGCAGAAAAAGCATTCGACAAAGTACAGCATCCCTTTATGTTCAAAACTCTAGAAAAATTAGGGATAACTGGATCATACCTCAACATTGTAAAAGCAATCTATGATAAGCCACAGGCCAGCATCATTCTGAATGGAGAAAAATTGAAGGCATTCCCTCTAAGATCTGGTACAAGACAGGGATGCCCTCTATCACCACTTCTGTTCAACATAGTCCTCGAAACACTGGCCAGAGCAATTAGACAGACGAAAGAAATTAAAGGCATAAAAATAGGAAAAGAAGAACTTAAATTATCACTATTTGCAGATGATATGATTCTATACCTAGCAGACCCAAAAGGGTCTACAAAGAAGCTATTAGAACTAATAAATGAATTCAGCAAAGTGGCAGGATATAAGATCAACACGCATAAATCAAAGGCATTCCTGTATATCAGCGACAAACCCTCTGAAACAGAAATGAGGACAACTACTCCATTCACAATATCCCCCCCCCAAAAATAAAATACTTGGGAATCAACCTAACAAAAGAGGTGAAAGATTTATACAATGAAAATTACAGAACCTTAAAGAAAGATATAGAAGAAGACCTTAGAAGATGGAAAAATATACCCTGCTCATGGATAGGCAGAACTAACATCATCAAAATGGCGATATTACCAAAAGTTCTCTATAAGTTCAATGCAATGCCAATCAAAATCCCAACAGCATTTCTTGTAGAAATAGATAAAAGAATCATGAAATTCATATGGAATAATAAAAGACCCAGAATAGCAAAAACAATACTAAGCAGGAAGTGTGAATCATGCGGTATAGCGATTCCAGACTTCAAACTATACTACAGAGCAATAGTAACAAAAACAGCATGGTACTGGTACCAAAACAGGCCCGTGGACCAATGGTACAGAATAGAGGACACAGTAACCAATCCACAAAGCTACAACTATCTTATATTTGATAAAGGGGCTAAAAGCATGCAATGGAGGAAGGACAGCATCTTCAACAAATGGTGCTGGGAAAACTGGAAATCCATCTGCATCAAAATGAATCTGAATCCCTATCTCTCGCCATGCACAAAAGTTAACTCAAAATGGATCAAGGAGCTTGATATTAAATCAGAGACACGGCATCTGATAGAAGAAAAAGTTGGCTATGATCTACATACTGTGGGATCAGGCTCCAAATTCCTCAATAGGACACCCATAGCGCAAGAGTTAACAACTAGAATCAACAAATGGGACTTACTCAAACTAAAAAGTTTTTTCTCAGCAAAAGAAACAATAAGAGAGATAAACAGGGAGCCCAAATCCTGGGAACAAATCTTTACTCCACACACTTCAGATAGAGCCCTAATAACCAGAATATATAAAGAACTCAAAAAATTAGACAATAAGATAACAAATAACCCAATCAATAAATGGGCAAAGGACCTGAACAGACACTTCTCAGAGGAGGACATACAATCAATCATTAAGTACATGAAAAAATGCTCACCATCGCTAGCAGTCAGAGAAATGCAAATCAAAACCACCCTAAGATACCATCTCACTCCAGTAAGATTGGCAGCCATTAGGAAGTCAAACAACAATAAGTGCTGGAGAGGATGCGGGGAAAAGGGCACTCTTGTTCATTGCTGGTGGGACTGCAAATTGGTGCAGCCAATTTGGAAAGCAGTATGGAGATTTCTTGGAAAGCTGGGAATGGAACCACCATTTGACCCAGCTATTCCCCTTCTCGGTCTATTCCCCAAAGACCTAATAAGAGCATGCTACAGGGACACTGCTACATCGATGTTCATAGCAGCACAATTCACGATAGCAAGATTGTGGAATCAGCCTAGATGACCTTCAATAGATGAATGGATAAAAAAATGTGGCATTTATACACAATGGAGTATTACTCTGCATTAAAAAATGACAAAATCATAGAATTTGGAGGGAAATGGATGGCATTAGAGCAGATTATGCTAAGTGAAGCTAGTCAATCTTTAAAAAACAAATACCAAATGACTCCGTTGATATAAGGGGAGGAAACAAGGACAGGGTAGGGACGAAGAGCTTGAGACGAAGATTTACATTAACAGGGTTGAGAGGTGGGAGGGAAAGGAAGTGAGAAGGGAAATCGCATGGTAATGGAAGGCGATCCTCAGGGTTATACAAAATGACATATAAGAGGAAAGGGGGGATAAGACAAGATAATACAAATGGAAGAAATGATTTAAAGTACAAGGGGTAGAGAGAGAAAAGGGGAGGGGAGGGGAGGGGAGGGGGGATAGTAGAGAATAGGACAGACAGCAGAATACATCAGACACTAGAAAGGCAATATGTCAATCAATGGAAGGGTAACTGATGTGATACAGCAATCTGTATATGGGGTAAAATTGGGAGTTCATAACCCACTTGAATCAAACTGTGAAATATGATGTATTAAGAACTATGTAATGTTTTGAATGACCAACAATAAAAAAAAAGAGTTGCTGTCAAGTACATCGAAAAGTCTCCTTTTATAAAATTCTAAGAAGAACATAGACATGGCAATGTTGGGGAAAGCAATCAAGGACAAGTGGCCATCTGAACATTTGATTTCAGTGTGTCCCATGGCTGGCAGACTTTACACCTAGTGTTTTCTACTGTACAGCCTTCCCTAAAAAGTCTGTACAGCAGGGAATACTAAAAGAACACTAAAAGTCTGCTGGGCTCTATATTAGTTTCTAATAGGTAAAATCTAATTGAGACTTTAAATGACATCTGTAGCATTGCCTCATACCTGTGGAGATCTGCACACAAAAAGCTACAAGATTGTTGTTTCCTGTCTGCTTTATGTACGTGTGCACTCCTGCATATTGTATTGTTGTGTTTACATAATTGCTTGTGTCCATATATAATGTAGATGGTATCAAAATTATTATATAGATAGATGAGTGCTTATAAAACAAAATTTAAACAAGAAATAGATCCAAATACTTCCATTTCATGTGACTTAAAAAAGAAGTTCAACTTAAATTAGGTAAACAGGTGAGAGTAAAGATGTCTTTAAAATTATTAACTCATAAGTTTTCCCAGGTGGTCAGAGAATAAAGTATGGATTTCTACAAAATGTCAAAAATGTAATAACCATTGCTTTTAGGACTTATCTTCAACAGAAAGAGATGGATAATACTGTTGACACAATTTTCTGAAATGCTGTTTTTACAGTTAAAACAAGGAAATTATATTTAAAATAAATTGATCAATCTTTATAACTGGTGTTTGTTAAAGATGATATCTTATTAATTTTCAAAGTTAAAATGCTAAAACCTCAACTTCTAGATAAAAATAAGTACTCTTAACTTCTTAATTTTCATATGTAATATATTTAAACATTAAATATGTTTTCATAAATTGTTAAAAATTGTTAGAAAAAAATTGAGATTTTTTCTGAGTCTTCACTAAAAACAAATTTTCTGAGTAAAGATTCTTTCATGCATAATTTTATATACAAAGAGTACAAAAGTTTTCAATTAAAGTATCATAAAAACAAAATTGTTTTTTCCATCTTATTAAGGTGGAGTAATTTGTCTAATTTTAGAAATTTCATAAGAATTGTTTCAAAATGTAAAAAGGGCTAGGAAAGAGATATAAAAAGTTCTAGGTATGGAAATATATTTTACATAGAAAGTAGAATAAAAAGAAAATATTTCTGAATAAAGTCTTTTATGTGGCAAAGTTAAAAGTTGTAGAATTGCCTCCACAGACCTGTGCAGAAGCACAGGCCCAGATAAGCCTTGTCCATGCCACCAACTGGCAGGCCTGTGCTGTAGCTTGGCCCTGGCCCAGGCCTAACTCATCTTCATCTAGGGACTCTGCAGTCACCACACAACAGTTTCCATTTTGTTATAAGAGTCAGGGTCTAAAATCAGCTATAAATTGGAACAGGCAGCCCAAAGGTATTATAAGGCACACTCTTTTAGCCCCATCTCTAAAAGAGGTTACATCCATCTTGGGACACCCCCACTGCTATCTTGTGTTACCTCTTCTATTACTACCACCACCTATAGTTGCAATAACATTCATAGTGGATCACCAGAAGGGACTGTAAGCCGAACACCAAGGTGAGGTACAGATAATCTTCCCAAATACTATAAGATTATAGGGTAGAAATGGTAATACCTTAGATCTGGACTGCAAGAAAGGAAGACACATAGAAATCATGAACAAAGGAAAAAAGTGCCCCAAACAAACCAGAATACCACAATAAAAGAATCCATGGACAGCACAGTTGATAAAATATCAGAGAAGGAGTTCAGAATGTACATAATTAAAATAATCTGTGAATTAAAGAATTACCTAAATGAGCAAATATAGGCAAAAATTGATCACCCCAACCAAGAGATAATAGAGAAAATACATGTAACCATTGATCACACCAACAGAGAAGAGGGAACAAATACAGGTAGTGAAAGATTACTTCAAGAAAAAGTTAGAGATTATGAAAATAAATCAGAAATCCTTGAAATGAAGGAAAGAATAAACCAAATAAAAAACTTAATAGGAAGCATCACCAATAGACAAGATCACTTGAAAGACAGCACATCAGATAATAAAGACAAAATATACAATCTGCAAAGTTTTCAACCCAGATACTCAAAGCAAGGAGATCCCGAAACAGTATATACCAAACTCTGAAGGAAAATATATGTTAACCAAGAATCTTATATCCAGCAAAATTTAAGCTTCAGATTTGAAGACAAAATAAAAACCTTTCATGATAAACAAAAGTTAAAAGAATTTACACCGAGAAAGCCCACACTACAAAGAATCCTAAGCAAAATATTTCAGGAGGAAGAAATAAAAAACAACAATGAAAATCAGCACAGGGAGGAATTATACTAAATGACAGGCCAATCAAAGGAGAAACCAAGTTAAGTTAAAAAACGAAAATAACCTAAAACATCCAGGAATAAAATAATATTTCAATAATAACCCTGAATGTCAATGGCCTGAACTCATCAATTAAAAGACAACTAAAAGACTGACAAAAGGTACTTGGGAAACAACTTAACAAAAGAGGTGAAAGACCTCTACAATAAAAAGCATGGAACACTAAAGAAAGAAATTGAAGAAGACCTTAGAAAATGGAAAGATCTTCCATGCTCTTGAATAGGCAAAATTAATATTGTCAAAATGGCCATACTACCCAAAGCACTATACACATACAATGCAATTCCAATTAAAATCCCAAAGTCATTCCTTATAGAAATAGAAAAAGCATTCATAAAATTTATTTGGAAAAATAAGAGAGCCAGCATAGCAAAAGAAATCCATAGCACAAAGAGTGAAGTAGGAGGCATCACAATACCAGACCTTAAACTATTCTACAAAGATATATTAACAAAAACAGCATGGTATTGGCATCAAAATAGACATGTAGACCAATGGTACAGAATAGAAGACACAGAGATAAACCCACATAAATACAGTTATCTCATATTAGACAAAGGTTCCAAAAGCAAACAGTGGAGAAATAATAGCCTCTTCAACAAATGGTGCTGGGAGAACTGGAAATCCATATATAGCAAAATGAAAATAAACCCCTATCTTTCACCATGCACAAACTCAACTCAAAGTAGATCAAGGATCTGCCACTTGACCAGCGCTGGCTTCATGAAAGAAGGTTCAATTCATGAGTAAATTCTAGGGGGTTCTAAATTAAAGAGACAAGACTCTAATTACCTTTAATACCAGCTCTGGGACAGCTTCTCCTAGCTCCCGCCACCAGCTACCTAATGCAATAGCAAGGTTTACTGAAGAAGCTGGTGAGAGAGTGAGAACATGCCAGGGAGTGGACTTTTATTGGGGAAAAAAATTCCAGGGAAAATCCCATCCAATTAAGATTAAGGGGGGCAGCATCCCAAGGTCAGGGGCGATGGTTGGGGCTTCAGGGCAGTGGCCAGACATGCCTCTGCATGGACAAGCCCTTAGACCTGGGAAAGGGTGGGGAAAGCTCTAACACAGCTGTGTCTAAGTGCCTGTCACCCAGCCAGGGAGGTAACTCAAATCACGTGCTAGGATGGCCTCCCACATATTCCCATTTTTTTCTTTTAAAAAGCAGGCAATGATTTACTCTCTCTAGTCTCTGCACTCTCACTCTGAAGACTCATCATCCTATAATTACAACACAAAAAAAGAATTAACAAAGAGAACAATCCAATAATGTACCAGGCCAAGTGTTTAAGAATATTTCCAGGGTTAAATCCATTTAATTCCTTCAATATTTGA